>NC_065555.1:5930909-6230909 GCF_022605725.1 Anthonomus grandis grandis | reverse complement strand
ATGATCTTTAATAAGTCTTTACAGGACTCTACCTTCCCAGAAGCTTGGAAGCACAGTTTCATCATGCCGATATTTAAGGCTGGCAATAGGGAGGATATTGCCAATTATCGTGGAGTATGTATTCAAAACTCATTGGCCAAATTGTTTGATAGTTTGGTTTGCGGTCAGCTAACATGGCAATGCAAAGGAATCATTAGTGAAAAACAGTCAGGATTCTCTTCTGGGAAATCCACAACCAGCAGTTTGGTTCAATACGAATGTGATCTGTTGGGGGCTTTGGAGGGGGGGATTCAGCCTGATGACTATGACCTATACCGACTTCTCCAAGGTGAACTTTGGACTCTTGCTGGCCAAGTTGGAAAGTGCTGATTTTCATGACTCCCTCTTAAAATGGCTAAAGAGTTTTCTGATAGGAAGAACTCAGAGTGTGAAGGTGCATGGCTGTACTTCTGCACTTACTAATATAGTCTCAGGGGTTCCTCAGGGATCTCACTGTGCCCCTCTGCTCTTCAATCTATTTCTGAATGATATTGTTAATGTGATCAATCATAGTTCTATAAGTATGTTTGCTGATGACCTGAAGCTCTACATACAGATTAAGCAGGTGAATGATATAGCCAAACTTCAGGAAGACCTTGATGCTTTGTGTGAGTGGTCAGTGATGAACGGATTAAGGCTCAATATTTCCAAGTGTTGCTACATATCATTTCATAGAGGTTCGAAGAGATTTAATTCTACATATAGTATCCTTGGTAAGTCCTTGCAGTATGTGAATGTAGTCAAGGATTTGGGCGTGTGGTACAAAATAAATGTACAAAATAGATTATTACATAATAGATAACTTAACCTAGTGAGTTGATACAATGTAAATAAATAAATATCTAAGAACTGAGTTGACACCATTACAGCCATAGTCTGCTCAGGCTATTCTTAAAAACGGACAGTGCACTACTGCATAAATCAATGTTATGAGCGTTTAAGACACTCAGAGATCTATCGATAGGAGAATGACGGCCATATTCAGTTCTCTGCATAGGAACATGATAAAAGTCAAAACTGCGTAGAGTTCTATTTGGAACATTGAGACCCACTTTAAAAAGAAGGTCAGGAGCATTAATCATGCCATTAACCAGCCTAAAGACAAAACAAAGATCAGCGTTCACACGCCTTTTGGCCAATGTATCCAGGTTAAGTCTTACTCTCATGTCCTCATGATGGTACTCGTTCAAAGCTTCTAAATGCAGCACACCGTAAAAATCCATCTTGTACTCTCTCAATCATATCTATTGAATTCTGATATAGAGGAGACCATACTACTGAACAGAATTCAAGATTAGATCTAACCAGTGAGACATAAAGGAGTCTATAGGCTTGCAGAGAGAGATGTGAACTATACCTGTTTACAGCACCCAACACTCTTAGTCCCTTTAAAGTTATTTTAGAGATGTAATGAACAAATCTCAGATGCTCTGCATTTTTGTCAAAAAATAAGACAAAAACTTTATATACAGGATTCTTGAAAAGTGAATCGTTTTCATGTGACAGGGTGTTTTATAATTCCCATTGAAGATGGTTTTTTGTTAATATTTTCGAAACGCCTGGTCGTTATTTTTCGAAATTTTTATCGTATACGTTATGTAAAAATGTTGGTTCTTTTTAATAATTACTATCCAAATAATTAAAAAGAAACCAGAAAAAAAGTTATGACGTTTTTATCTTTGCTGACTACTAATTTTAATCGACCCTGTATACATTTTAGCATAAAATGTTATAAAATCAGTTAGTAACACTTCTTGGAATGTTTTTTTTTGTGATGGCTGCACCACTGTGCTGCAGGTATCCAGGCAGCTGCGAGAACGGGAGCGTTCGATATCCTTTAAGGTCACCCCTCCACTATTAATTCCGGGAGAACCGTCAGCAATCCGGATAAGCGAACGTTTTGTTTATAAAATTGAAGAAATCGCGCGGAAATTCACGCCCAACAACATAAACTCGCTCGTCTTACGCCTTCTAAAAATATTTCACACTTGGCAGCGGTGTTCACCAGACTGTGCAATTCCAGGTCGCTCTTAATTAATATTTTGCGTAATTTTATTCTATTCGTAGGCCTGAACTTCACCTTCGGAGTCATGGAGGGCCACGATTTATAATATAATTGACCGTTCGCAAACAATTTGTCAAATACAAGTGGCCCTAAGGCGGTCGTTTTGGATTTCTTGGATGTCTTTAACTTTATTTCGCAAACATTGATTTTTTAATAACCTAATTCCAGAAAATCAAGAAAAGGCGCAAATTAATCAACAACAAAAAAAAAACAGAGAGAGACAATGTTGATTAATTTTGTAGTTTTTTTACGGTTGTTTCAGGCTATTCAAACTTTCAAGCATTTGAGTTAATTAGTCATTTATTTCAAGATCTAATTAATAAATTATTACTTAGTTCAGGTTTTTCAAACTTCGTATAAATTACTAATTAATTAGTCACTTATTCCAGGAAACTTAAAAATTACTTTAAGACAGTTAAGCTAACTTAGAGAATCTTTTTAATAAATTACATTTTTGTTCAAGGCTCTTGAATTAATTAAAGTCTTATTCCAGGCTTTCAAATTTAAGCATTTGAGTTAATTAGTCAATGACTTCAAAGCCTATTTCAGTATTTTTAGACTTGGAATAAATCACTAATTAATTAGTAATTTATTTCAGGTTAAGTTAAGTTAGGGATTTTTTTATTTAAGGCTCTTGAATTAATTAAAGACTTATTCCAGGCTTTCAAATTAAAGCGTTTAACTTAATTAGCCATTTATTTTAAGGCCTATTAATGAATTAATTACTTATTTTGTGCTTTTCAAACTGTAATAAATCAGTAATTAATTAGTCACTTATTCGACGAAATTTTAAAACTCACTTTCAGATATTTAAGTTAACGTAGGGAAACCTTTTTAATTAATTACTTTTTTATTCAAGACTCTTGAATTAATTAAAGTCTTATTCCAGGCTTTCAAATTCAAGCATTTGAGTTAATTAGTCATTGGTTTCAAAGCCTATTTCAGGGTTTTTATACATGGAATAAATCACTAATTAATTAGTCACTTATTCCAGGAAACTTAGTACTTACTTTCAGGCATTTAAGTTAACTTAGGGAATCTTTTTAAAAAATTACGTTTTTATTCAAGGCTTTTGATTTAATTAAAGACTTATTATTCCAGGTTTTCAAATTGAAGCTTTTAAATTAATTAGCCAATTATTTCAAGGCCTATTAATAAATTAATTAATTATTTTGGGCTTTTGAAACTTGGAATAAATCACTAATTAATTAGTCACTTATACCAGGAAATTTAGAACTTAATTTCAGACATTTAAGTTAACTTAGGGGATCCTTTTAATTATTTATACTTTTATTCCGCACTTTTGAATTAATTAAAAAGTTATTGCAAGCTTGCAAATTCAAGCATTTCAATTAATTTGTCATTTATTTCCAGGTCTATTAATTAATTAATTAATAATTTTGTTTCAGACTATTCAAACTTGGAATAAATCACTAATTAATTATTAATTTATTCCAGGTTAAGTTAAGTGAAGTTAAGTTAGGGATTTTTTTTTATAATTCAAATTTTTATTCAACACTCTTGAATTAATTAAAGTCTTATTCCAGGCTTTCAAATTCAACCAGTTAAGTTAATTAGTCATTGATTTTAAAGTCTATTTCAGGGTTTTTCATACTTGGAATAAATCATTAATTAATTACGAATTTATTCCAAGATATATAAAACGTACTTTCAGACATGTAAGTTAACTTAAGGCATCTTTTTAATAAATTACGTTTTTATTCAAGGCTCTTAAATTAATTAAAGACTTATTTTTCCAGGCTTTCAAATTGAAGCTTTTAAATTAATTAGCCAATTATTTCAAGGCCTATTAATAAATTAATTATTTATTTTGGGCTTTTGAAACTTGGAATAAATTACTAAATAATTAGTCACTTATTCTAGGAAGTTTAGAACTTTTTTTTAGACATTTACGTTAATTGGATCCTTCTAATTAATTGAACTTTTATTTTCAGGATAGCAAATTAATTAAAAAGTTATTCCAGACTTTCAAATTCAAATATTCGGGTTAATTATTCATTTATTTCAAGACCTGATTAATAAATTAATTACTTATTTCCAGCTTGAAATAAACCACTAATTAATTAGTCACTTCTTCCAGGAAATTTAGAACTTAATTTCAGACATTTAAGTTAACTTAGGGGATCCTTTTAATTATTTATACTTTTATTCCGCACTTTTGAATTAATTAAAAAGTTATTGCAAGCTTGAAAATTCAAGCATTTTAGTTAATTGGTCATTTATTTTAAGGCCTAATAAATAAATTAATTAATTAATTATTGTAGGCTTTTAAATTCAAGCATTTCAATTAATTTGTCATTTATTTCCAGGTCTATTAATTAATTAATTAATAATTTTGTTTCAGACTATTCAAACTTGGAATAAATCACTAATTAATTATACTTTTATTCCAGGTTTTTGAAGTAATTAAAGACTTATTCCAGGCTTTCAAATTCAAGCATTTGAGTTAATTAGTCATTGATTTCAAAGCGTATTTCAGTGTTTTTAGACTTGGAATAAATCACTAATTAATTAGTAATTTATTCCAGGTTAAGTTAAGTTAGTTAAGTTAAGTGAAGTTAAGTTAGGGATTTTTTTTATAATTCAAATTTTTATTCAAGACTCTTGAATTAATTAAAGTCAACCATTTAAGTTTATTAGTCATTGATTTTAAAGTCTATTTCAGGGTTTTTCATACTTGGAATAAATCATTAATTAATTACGAATTTATTCCAAGATATATAAAACGTACTTTTTAAGTAAGTTAACTTACATGGCCTATTAATAAATTAATTAACTATTTTGGGCTTTTGAAACTTGGAATAAATCACTAAATAATTAGTCACTTATTCTAGGAAGTTTAGAACTTTCTTTTAGACATTTACGTTAATTGCATCCTTCTAATTAATTAGACTTTTATTTTCAGGATAGCAAATTAATTAAAATGGTATTCCAGACTTTCAAATATTTGGGTTAATTATTCATTTATTTTAATACCTGATGAACATATTAATTACTTATTTCCAGCTTGGAATAAACCACTAATTAATTAGTCACTTATCACAGAAAATTTAGAACTTACTTTCAGACATTTAAATTAACTTAGGGGATTCTTTTAATTAATTATATTTTTATTCCAGGTTTTTAAAGTAATTAAAAACTTATTCCAGGCTTTCAAATTTAAGAATTTAAGGCATTTATTTCAAGGCCTGAATATAATATAATATAGTCGTAATTTCAGGCTCTTGAATTAATTAAAAACCTAGTCCAGGCTCTCAAATTCAAACATTTAAGTTAATTCGTCATTTATTTCAGGACCTAATTATTAAATTAATTACTTATTTCATATGTTTTTAAACTTGGAATAAATCACTAATTAATTAGTCACTTATTCCAGGAAACTTAGTACTTACTTTCAGACATTTAATTTAACTTAGAGAATCTTTTTAAAAAATTACGTTTTTATTCAAGGCTCTTGAATTAATTAAAGACTTATTATTCCAGGCTTTTAAATTGAAGCTTTTAAATTAATTATTCATTTATTTCAAGGCCTATTAATAAATTAAATAATTATTTTAGGCTTTTGAAACTTGGAATAAATCACTAAATAATTAGTCACTTATTCTAGGAAGTTTAGAACTTTCTTTTAGACATTTACGTTAATTGGATCCTTTTAATTAATTAGATTTTTTTTAGAACCTACTTTCAGACATTTAAGTTAACTTAGAGAATTTTTTAAATTTTTTATACTTTTATTCCAGGTTTTTAAAGTAATTAAAGAGTTATTCCAGGCTTTCAAATTCAAGCCTTTAAGTTATTTATTTCAAGGCCTGAATATAATATAATATAGTCGTAATTTCAGGCTCTTGAATTAATTAAAAACCTAGTCCAGGCTCTCAAATTCAACCATTTAAGTTAATTCGTCATTTATTTCAGGACCTAATTATTAAATTAATTACTTATTTCAGATATTTTTAAACTTGGAATAAATCACTAATTAATTAGTCACTTGTTCCAGGAAACTTAGAACTTACTTCCAGAAATTTAAGTTAATATAGGGAATCTTTTTAATAAATTAGGTTTTTATTCAAAGCTCTTGATTTAATTAAAGACTTATTATTCCAGGCTTTCAAATTGAAGCTTTTAAATTAATTATCCATTTATTTCAAGGCCTATTAATAAATTAATTAATTATTTTGGGCTTTTGAAACTTGGAATAAATTACTAAACAATTAGTCACTTATTCTAGGAAGTTTAGAACTTTTTTTTAGACATTTACGTTAATTGGATCCTTCTAATTAATTAGACTTTTATTTTCAGAATCACAAATTAATTATTCCAGACTTTCAAATTCAAATATTTGGGTTAATTATTCATTTATTTCAAGACCTATTTAATAAATTAATTACTTATTTCAAACTTGGAATAAATCACTAATTAATTAGTCACTTATTCCAGGAAATTTAGAACTTACTTTCAGACATTTAAGTTAACTTAGGGGATCCTTTTAATTATTTATACTTTTATTCCGCACTTTTGAATTAATTAACAAGTTATTGCAGGCTTTCAAATTCAAGCATTTTAGTTAATTGGTCATTTATTTCCAGGTCTATTAATTAATTAATAATTTTGTTTCAGACTATTCAAACCAGGAATAAATCACTAATTAATTATACTTTTATTCCAGGTTTTTGAAGTAATTAAAGACTTATTCCAGGCTTTCAAATTCAAGGATTTAAGTCATTTATTTCAGGACCTAATTATTAAATTAATTACTTATTTCCGGCATTTTCAAATTTGGAATAAATCACTAATTAATTAGTCATTTAGTCCAAAAAATGTAGAACTTACTTTCAGATATTTAAGTTAACTTAGGGGATCCTCTTAATTAAGACTCTTATTACCAGACTCTTAAGTTAATTAAAAACTTATTCCAGGCTTTCCAATTCAAGGCTAAATAATTAATTAATAATTTTGTTTCAGGCTATTAAAACTTGGAATAAAGCACTAATTAATGAGACTTTGATTCCAGGCTCTTGCATTAGTGAAAAACCGATTTCAGGCATTTGAGATACTTAACTTAGCATTATTCCAGGGCATAATTAACAACTTATTCCAGGCTTTTGAGTTCAAACATTTAATTAGTCATTATTTCAGCATGCAGCCAAGGAACTTGTTCAACTGAAAGTTAATTAAATAAAAAATGATAATTTTGTTGAATATTTGGCAAATTATTTTATCATTTATATCATATATCAATTTGTCCATACATCCTGCACAAATGTGACTACAGCTCAGGAATTTATTGAACTGCAAAAATTCTTCATATAAGAAATTATTCGTCAAGAAGTGCTTTAGTATTAAGTGGAAACCCCACTAAAATGCCTAGAATATATTTTGAATTATTTGGAAGAGAATTGGAATTTTTGTGAAAAAAATTATTACCAGAAAGGCTTAATCAATAGTCCTCTGTATTACTCAATTTTGGACCTAGAAGCATAACTTATACATAAAACTCATCCTCAATGATCTCACTATACTGTCCTAAAAAATTATAATTATTCCTTAAAAAGTTCTTGAGTTTTAGTCAAAAGTGTGCAGATAAAGGGGTGTTTTAAATTGAAAGTTTCTATTTTAGCCTCGCCTGAGTCCATCCTACAAGAATCTGACTGTAACTCAGGTATTTATTGAGATACAAAAATCCTTCATATATGAAATTATTCATAAAGAAACGCATTAGTATTAAGTGAGAATCGCATTGAAATGCCTGGAATAGTTTCTGAGTTATTTGGAAGAGAAGTTGAGTTCTTATGGAAAAAATTATTACCAAAAAGGAGACCTCTATATTAATCAATTATGGACCTAGAGGAATAATTTATACATAAAATGTATACAGTATATAATTTATATATAATATGTATATATGAAGTTTTTAGGTCTTACTATAAGTTTATTAAATTTAAAGTTCATGTTTTAGCCTTGCTTGGATCCATTCTACAAAAATGTGACTGTAACTCAAAAATTTGTTAAGCTACAAAAATTCTTTATATATGAAATTATTCGTCAAGAAACGCTTCAGTGTTAGGTGGATTCATTTGGTATTCTCTCGTAATAAAAAAATGACAACAGCGCATTTTTTTTTCAATATTTGGCAAACATCAATTAGTAGATAATTTTAAAAAAAATTAAACCTTTCGACTGCTTTTGATTCCTTGGAAAAGATAAAAACTTACTTTCTATTACTCACTTTTTTTTAAGCAATGAAGTTTTTAATTTATTCCAAATAAGTTAATTAAAAAAAAAATATGGTCAAGCCTCTACCTTTAGCAGCCTTTGGTGCATGCTTTAAGATACCCGTAACTCCCAAGGCGTCATAAAGTTTAAGGCTTGACCACGATTTTTTTTAAATGTAAAATTAATTATTAACATTTTCACCTACTGTTTAAGTCAATTAGGGAGTTTTATATAAAAACCTTGTTCAATTTACCTTTAGTCATTTGATAATCTTTAATTTGTTCCAAGCAGTTGAGGATCATCTTTTTTAATTCCGTAGTTCAACTGCCTGGAAGAAATAAAGGCCTAATTTCTTGTATATGTTCTAGACCGTTCATGAAGAAATTCATGTTTCTCTGTACATAAATAGTTTTCAAAATATTGACAGTTTTTCGGAACTTTTTTATGAATTTCCATTTTAATGCCGTCATGCCTGGCAGGCTAAAAAGTGCTTGGCAAAAGTCGTTTATTAACAAAAATATTGATGGAGAGAGAGACAGAGAAAAAATCTTCATAAGTTGGCGTCTTTCACATACACACACACAATTTTGGGAGTGGTCCAATTTTAATATATCCGCATAATGTGGGTCAATTATTATTATTATTATTCTTATTGCGAATGTCGTACAACATGTGTCGTAATGCATGTAATAAATAAATTTTTACGATTATATACCAAGCAGTTTTTTAGACGTGATTTACTGCATTGGCACCCCGTTAAAAATTAACCCTAATGAGTTTTTCATATGTGTTTCCTTTAGGGATAACGAATATGACTTCCATATGCCATTAAAACCAGGATCGATGTGCAGCAGTCGAAAAATGCGGCAACAAATAAGAACATAAATAATTCCGCATGTATTACACACATTGTCCCAAAACCGTTGATAAACGAGGACGTTTACTTGGCACAACGTGAAAATTACGAGCTGTTTATTTTACTATACGTGCAAATTGCTGCAATTGATTTTTTTTTTATTTAGTGGCTTAGGAAATGAGGTTTTGCTCATGGAATAGAGACAAATCATGTATAACAACTCTTAAAAAAACGCTCTTGATAAACCTGAAATTAAAAACAATTCAGCTGCCTGGACTTTATATGAGATTTAATGATTTCCTAACAACTGTTTTCGAAATAATTCCATTAGACAAAATAAAAATAAAAAAACACCGGGGTGACATCCTTAAGAGTGGGAAAAAACTCGATATTAATGGGGTGCATTTTTCAAAAAAAAAAAAAAAAAACCCGTGTCGCAACGTTAAAACGTGTTAAAGGTTACACCCCCGTATAATTAGGGGCGTAATATATTAATGGACGTGACACTATTTTTACATTTTCTAAACTAGAAACACATGTTTCGGTTCCTCAAGAGAGACCGAGAGATTTTTGTTTAATTTTTCAAATAATTGACGATTTTTGAGCAGGTGTGCCGACCTTTTAAAAAAATACTTATAAAAGAGTCGAAAAGGACATGCCGAAATGTCCGGTTACTTAAGCACCACAGGAAGTTTCTCGTGTTTGTGTGCGTCGCATATGGTTTTGAGGTAAAATATAAATTTAAATAAAAGGTTCGAAAATTATCGAATTTTCTAAGCAATATTAAGTCTTTTCTTAATTCCAAGCAGACATTACAATATATTCATTGGGAAGTAATAGACGATACAGCAGCGCTTTTCAAGCCATTGAAATAGGATTATTAACAAGGATAATATGAAGGAGTTAAAACGATATTGAGAGAGAGATCCTTTGGGGTCCTTTAAGCAACTCTTATAATAGTTCTTGTTAATGGAGTCAATTGTGGAGATTTGGACCTTTTTCTAAAAAACAGCCTTTCCACTCCACCCTGGCGAAAAACTCAATAAACATTTATTTATTTATCCATCATCGTTTTATATATCAATTAATTAATCAATTGATTTTTACAGGTACTTCATTTACGAGCGTACCTGGCCTGACCTAGAAATGTTGGTAGTAGTTTGAAAAATATCAGTGTATTAGAAAGTATACAATCTATAAAGCATATGTTTCAAGTTTGAAGACGCCACGTTGTTTAGTAATTATTTGGCAGCAAGAGTGAACCTTTTCAGTGAATTTGTGAAAATGGAGAAAATTGGTCATCGTTATGTGATACAATACTTTTAGTTGAAAGGCCTCAGCCCAACCAATATAAAAGCTGAACTGGATTCTACTCTGGGTGAGTCTGCTCCTTCGTTAACAACAGTAAAATATTGGGTAGCAGAGTTTAAACGAGGCCGTACGAGCTGCCAAGACGAGCATCGCAGTGGTCGACCAAATGAGCTGACGACTCCAGAAATTTTAAAGAAAATTCACAAAGTGGTACTGGATGATCGTCGACTGAAAGTGCGCGAGCTAGCGGACATAGTAGATATGTCAAAAAGTGCGGTACATCGTATATTAACTGAAAATGTTGACATGAGAAAGCTGTGTGCTAGATGGGTGCCGCGTTTGCTCACACTCGAGTCGTGGAGATGTTTCAATTGAGTGTTTAGCGAAATTTAATAGCAACAAAGCAGAATTTTTGCGTCGTTTCATAACCATGGATGAAACATGGGTCCATCACTTCACACCTGAGACAAAAGAACAATCAAAACAATGGACTCAAAAGTGAGAACCGGCTACAAAGAAGGCGAAAACCGTTTTATCTGCAGGCAAGGTCATGGCGTCGCTTTTTTGGGATGCGCGAGGGATAATTTTCATTGACTATCTTGAAAAAGGTAAAACTATCAACGGCGAGTATTATGCGAACTTATTGCAACGTTTGAGCGAAGAAATCAAGCAAAAACGGCCGCATTTGGTTAAGAAGAAAGTCTTGTTTCATCAAGACAATGCACCAGCTCACAAAACCGTTATTGAAATGGCCAAAATTAACGAATTAAAGTTTGAATTGCTACCTCATGCACCCTATTCGCCAGATTTAGCCCCCTCAGATTATTTTCTGTTTCCAAACTTAAAAAACTGGCTCAGTGGTCAAAGATTTTCCAACGATGAAGAACTGATGTCTGCAGTTAATGGCTATTTCGAGGCGCAAGACAGTTCTTACTATAAAAAAGCTATCGAACTCATAAAACATCGCTGGGAAAAGTGTATAGAGCTGAAAGGAGATTATGTTGAAAAATAAATAAATTTTTTCCCAAAATTTTCGTGTTTTCTTTCTTGGGTCGGATAATTCTGGGACTACCCTCGTATTTTCTTGATTCCAGGCAGTTGAGTTGTGATTTTTATTCGAATTTTAGACAATAAAATCATATATTCAGGCATTTAATCCATTAATCATTTTCTTATTACTCCAAGCAGTTAATCAATCGTTGAGCTGTGATTTTTTTCCCAATTTCAGGCAACTGCACCATCAACTTTCTGTTATTTTAGGGATTGTCGTTTTTCCTCAATACCAAGCAGTTATCATAATTTGTATAATTCCAGGCAATTGATGATGTGATTTTCTTTTAAATTTTAGTTATTCATAATTGTATAAATTGATTCAAATTTACCATTGTCAAAAAACTCCTAGGTACCAATTTTCACTGAGAAATCAGCATTATTTAGGAAATTATGTAAAAAAAACAAAAATAAATCTCTGACAACCTGTACCTTTAAAACCAAGGATTTTAGACCAAACATGTATAGGCACTTTTTACCTTAAAAAAACACCCTGTAAAATATCGGACAGATATGAAATAACACCCGGTATATTCCAGGAAAAATTGTATTCTTTAATGGCCTGTAAACACTATGAGATATCCAAGAACTTCAGAATTGTCCAGGAAACTAGAATCTTGAGAATAATAATTAAACTTTACTTCACTAACTGTATTTAAAATTTTTTTATCCTATAAAAAGGGTTTTATGTATACATAACAAGTACCAAGCCTTTTTCCATAAATACCAAAAAAACCAACTTTTTAATAATTCCGGAAAACAATATCATAAATTTTCGATAACCGTGATTCGGGAACAGTTGGCACGCGTCAACTGACAATAGGCTACCGGGCCGTTTCTTTTTTGCTATGTGCGAAACAAGGATCGATATACATGACGGACCGTCCTACTAGCGAAACGTCCAAACTGGTCTGGAAGGGTAAACATTTTTTTTTTTTAATTTCAATTTGGCTAGTGATCAGTGGATCTATTTTGGATCCAAGAGAGGTAAAATATTCAATTAAATGAATTGGGATTTTTTTTCCGTTTTCAAAACATTTTTTCTAATCGTCCAGACTTTTGAGAGGATTTTTTGAAATGTCTTTGATCTTATTTGGTAGGCATTATGCCCACCATATTCGTTATTACGTTTTCATGACCCTTTTAACATCCCTTTTCATAGAACAATTTAAGGTATTCAGAACCCACTGGATAGCTATAATAATTTTGATATATTTAATACACGTAACTGTTCGTCAATTAACAAGCTCTTTGGCTTCTTGATCTAGATTACATATTTCACAAGCTATTTTAAATGTTTATAATTATCAGTGATCAGTTGTTAGGTTTTAGTATATACACATCAAAATGGTCTAAGGAACACTTAGAAAAATAGTGTTTTTCACCTTATAAATTTTTATATATTTATATTTTCATACGAAATAGATACTACCTTTAATATTAAGATACCAACGAGGTAAAATAAATATTTGGGTACAAAAAGTCATGCCAGAACAGCGTTTTTTGCTACTTGCACATTTTGTCGAAATAACGCAGATTATAATTTTTAAATTCTAACGCAATATCGCATTTTCTGTGGTTCCAACCGAACAAATTGTGATTTAGTTTTTATTCAATAAAAATGAAAAGACGACATTTAACTCGAGAGGAAATGCTAAGAGCAGTCGGAATGCTTGAGGCAGGAACAAGTCAAAGAGACGTTGCAAGAGCTTTGGATACATCTCCCAGTGTAATTAACCGTTTGTGAACAAGATATAGAGAGACAAATGATGTTAGAGAACGACATCAAGGCCTGTCGCGAGTTGCCACACCTGTCCACCGTTTTATAACTTTGCAGGCTCAAAGAAATCCCACGGTAACAGCCTCTGTTTTGGTTCAGCAGCTCTCACGAGTGAATAACGTCGAGGTTTCAGGCCAAACTATTAGAAACCGTTTGCATAAGAGAGGACTTCATGCCAGAAGACCCTTAAGGGTTCCTCGGTTAACTTTAGGAAATCGAGGTGCAAGATTAACGTGGTGCCAAGAACATGTTAATTGGAATCAAGAAAGATGAGCCACAGTTCTTTTTACGGATGAGTCTCGATTTTCATTTTATCCTGATTCTGGTAGAATTCGTGTCTGGAGAGAGGAAGGAAATAAAGGTCGTTTGCGTCATGCCCGGGAAGTAGTAAGGCAACGTGGTGGATCACTAATGTTTTGGGGTGGCATTAGACTTGACGGAAAAACGAACCTCATTTTTGTGGAAAATACAATGACTGGAATAAGTTATAGGGATAATATACTACTGCCTGTAATTGTTCCATATTTATGCGAAATGGGCCCAAATTCGTTGTTGCAACAAGATAATGCCCCACCACATCGAGCACGGCTTGTACGAATCGCTATTGAGGAAAATCAAATCAATCTTCTACCCTGGCCCTCTACCTCACCGGACCTTAATCCAATTGAGCACGTTTGGGATTGGTTAAAAAGGCAACTTCTTCAACGATTTGACTTTTTTCAAAGCGCTCTGAAGCTTCGTCTTGCTATGACACATGTTTGGGAGGAGTTGCCCCAAGAATTAATTAATAATTTAATTTTAAGTATGCCTAAGCGATGCTAAAGTATTATTAATAATAGAGGTGGACCATCTGGCTACTAGTTTAATTTGTATTTGGTAAATTTTTATTTTTATAATTTATTTTTAATAAACGGTAATAAATGGGATGTTGTTCTTTATTTTTATTTAGGTCCTAAATTATGAGTAAATTATAATCTACAAAAAAAAAGTTAATAATTATATTGTTATTTTATTCGAATAATGTAAAAAAATTGCAATAATTAACTTTTTTCCAATCTTCTCAAAAATATTAACATATTTGTATATGTTCCCTAAACCATTTTGATGTGTGTATGTATACTTTGTATTATCATTAAATGTTCTTTTTTATTTTATGTTGTTAATACCATATGTAATAAATTTTGTCAATTTTCGGTAGACAGTGTTTTTTTTTTAATTTCAATTAATAAAATCAATTCCTCCAAGCAGTTAATCCATCGTGTTTTTGTTATTTTAGACTTTGTAGTTTTTTTTGTGAATATCAGGTAGTTGAGCTAATTTTCTCATATTTTCTTGATCAGACATTTAAACCAAAATTTTTTTTTATCAGTCCAGGCAGTCCATTTGCTTCTCTAATTTCAGGCAGTTAATCAATAATTTTTTCCAGGCAATTTATTTTTAGCAATTACGTCGTTCCTTGAGCGATTGATTGATAGATATAATTTTTTTTAATTTAATATGTTAAATTATGCCAGGCTATTAAAAGCATTTATTATTTAAGGGAGTCAAGTGGTTTGAAAATTTTGATCAATTTCCGGTAATTAAGTCAATATTTTTTAAGGTAAATCAGGCATTTTTCTCTCCAGTTAAATTATGAAATAGATTATGGCCGAAATAGTTGTATAGTAGGCCGCACACCGACGAAAAGGATACATAGAGTGTATTCGTCATTCCGGTGCACCTTGACACGCTTAAACTTTCCTGCTATACCGTATAGCCTAAAATCGGCTAAAATCCGCCATAGGCCGACGTTTCGAGCGGTTACAACATCGACGTCGTAATTTTATTTTATTTTTTTTTGCTCTTATAAAGCCAATAAAACACTGCGTTACATTATAGGAAGGGAAAATTTTTGCTCTTTTATACAACCTACGCGCGCGAGATCCTGACCTTTTCCACCGTGTTTGCTGATTTTGCAGCTAAATGTGCGTGGGATACAGTGGTTGGGAAATAGGGAAAATTTCCAGCGTGCCTCAAGAATTGAAATTAAAGCGAGCCTATAGAAAATAGAGTTTTTTGCTGTAATGATCTTAGGTTCAATATGACATTCTGCGCATATGTAAAATGGGCTTTTTGAGTTATGGAAATTAGGGGTGAAAAGTCGAGGAGTATGCACAACAATACCTTGAAATATCGAGAGTTCACTTAAAGTGATAATGTACTTAAATCCCAATGGAATTTGAAACTGGATCAAACGAGGTGAGAAGTGGCTTCCAAATTTTAAAATAGGAACTTGAAGATGACTTGGATACTCAAGAAACGATATGAAAAATCCGGGGATATACACGTAGTTTCCTTACAAATTACAGGAGGAAATTTAAAAGTGCAAGGAACTCCCAAAGAATTACGTTTAATTCCTGTAAGGTGCTCTGGAAGAACGCTCTTAAATGTCTGGAATAAAATTGTAAAAAGTACTTTAAATGAGAACCAAAATAATCTCAACAAAATACCAAATATTACCAGTTAGTATATCCCGTCCCTGAATAGTAACAGTCTTGAAAGAACTCGTCCATTATCTCAAAGAGACCTACGTAACTAAAGGAAAAAGATGAAAACTTTTTGATATAATGGACGAGTTCTTTCAATTTGAAAATGCTAGTCAAGCCAAACTTGTCCGACTGTACAGATCCCACCTAATTGCAAGAAAGAACCTTTTACTGAAAATTTGGTTCCTGCAAAGTTGCCTAAAATCAGGTTTAACGCCGAAGTTCGTTAACATCAGATGCGGCTCACACACTCCATCTTCACAGAGAGCTTTAAACATGGGAAGATGGATATGGATTAAGGAGAAAATAAAACAACATTACAAAACACTTAATAGAGTCAACTCTAAACTCAAGTACTTATATTTTACATTAACGTTAACGTTGTAATGTGCGGAGTTTCTATCGTTGGATTCTAAATTCAGAGAAGATTTTGGTGCCAATACATACCGTAGGCTTAGTAAGAAATTGTGCAACTTAAGAATTTCACAAAGACCAACGAGTCCTGACCATATAGAGCAGAAGCGGGAGCTGGGTAAGAGCAAGACAAACTTGTTTCATAAACGTTTTCTTAATTTATCTAAGGTTTCTTTTACCCCCGAGGAGGAAAATATACTAAATTTAATTTTTCGCAACAAATAAATCGAAACACTAAAGAGGTCCTGGCAGTGGAGGCTGACAACATCATTCAGTCTGTTAATATTCCTAACGAAAACATTTTACGATCAAAATAATTAATTTTCTTAACTCTGAGAGACATAACTCTGTCCCTAATAATTACAACAAACGACACCTTAATTCAGTTAAAAACAAAATTGAAACGCATGATCTTCTAATTTCTAGAGCAGACAAAGGCTCTTGTTTGTGTGTTATGTGGCTAAAGTGACGAAATTTCTATCGACTGACGACTTCGTGGCTATTACTAGGGATCCAACGATTAGTTTTTTCTCAAAACTTAAGAATTCTCTAGATAGATGTCTTATAACTCTGGAATACTTTGACACCACTAAATCTAACCTATACCCTATGAATCCACGTACTCCTGTGCTCTATGGCTCACCTAAGATTCATAAGGAGGGGACCCCGATAAGACCAGTAGTTTCCTTCGTAAACTCTCCTTGCTACAAATTATCCTCTTGGCTTAACAATACTTTAAGAGAAGTAACTGGTTTTCGGAACGAATTATTCTCCATTAAAAACTCAATTGAATTTGCCAATTATCTAAAGCAAATAGATGTTCCAAACAATGCCATTTTGCTTTCCTTAGATGTAAAGAACTTGTTCCCTAGCATACCTTCGTCAGATTGTTTAACATTGCTAAACAATAATAGTACCTTGCCAAAACTGGTGGTAGATAATCTTATCCACCTTTTATCATTAGTTTTGGAACAAAATTTCTTCAAATTTAATGATCAATTCTTTAGGCAAAAATCTGGTCTCGCCATGGGTTCTTGTCTTTCACCATTTTTGAGTGAGGTCTTCATGAGTCACTTGGAGGAGAAAATCATGAAAAGTCGTTTTGCGGGCTTTTTGAAAGCTTATGAAAGGTACGTGGACGATGTGTGCGTGTTGGGGGTTGGTGACGAGAATGATTTATTGTATTTCTTGTCATTTATTAACTGCCTTCATAATCAGATCTCTTTTACGCTGGAAAGAGAGACAAACGGAAAATTACCCTTTTTAAAGGACCTAGTAAAGACGTTGGATAAAAATGACCCTCTACCTAAATCGGGTGTATATTGTCTTAATTGTAAGGATTGCCCTGCTGTTTATGTGGGACAATCAGGAAGGAGAGTATCCACAAGGGTACAGGAACACCTAAGCCTCGTTAATAAGTTCAGGGACACCGACACCACAGAAACTAAGTCAGCATTTGCTAACCATTTATTATCAACGGGTCATAGTTTTTCCGTCCCTGAAAAAGTGGTTAACGGTCTGATCGTTGATTGAATATTTGGGTATATTCTCAATCAATGACCGAGATGCACTTTAGAGCGTGGGTTCAAATACTACACCTGTCACGTTTTTATGTTTTTTATATTTTTTGTTGAATTTTTGTGCCGTGTTATTGTTTTTTATTATAAAATATGTGGGTATTCTCAGATTTAAATTTCATTTGTCAATACTTAGCAGGTCATCTAGCTATAAGGTAGATTTAACTAATTTTTAATATTTGATTTTGTTTTAGTGTAGTTACGTGTGTTTTTCTGTTTATTGTAGGTCTGATGATGCTTTATTAGCGAAACATGTTATCTGATTAATACATAAAAAGATTTTGAGACTGAGACTTAGAGTTTTCATTTTTTTTTCTCTAGTAACAGTCTTGCCCAAGGGTTTAATAACACCTCTCATTTTTTCTATTAATTAATTAAAAAACATATATAAGGTAAACTAAATGGATCAAAGCGAAAAAATGTTTTATGTTAGTTTAAAGTAATTATAATAAAAAAAATAATCAAACGGATTTTTTCCCTCATCTTTTAGTTCTAAAACAAGTGATCCTATTCAATATACAGAGTAAGTTATGGGATTAAGAATAGACATAGTTCCTGGCTTTTGTTAAAAAAAATGCAAATTAAATATTTTTTTTTAGAAATATTCAACTAAATTTATTTATACTGATAATTTAAAGCCTGATCTATTAGGTTTAAAATGAGGTATCACGCTTGATCCTATCTAATATACGTGACTGAGAATGGACAAACGTCCTAATATTTGTGAAAAAAAAGCAAATTAAATGATTTTTTTATCTTAAAAGAAAAAATATTCGAACAGATTGTTTTACACTAGTTTCACGGTTTATTTTTGAGCTTCAAAATACCATATTACACTTGAAGACCACAGGCAAAGAAGGCACTATGTCAAAAAACGGGATTTCCAGAAAACCCGTTCTAAAGCATTGGAACCTTTATTTTTGTTCGTTGGGGTGAGTAATATTCCAAATAAATGATACACAAATGTAGCTTTCATGTTTATTATTAATGTTTATCTAGTAAATTAAATCAAATAGTAAATAAATTCTACAAAAAGAAGAAAAATACACCTCATTACAGGAAAAAAGGTAAAAACGCACTTTGTCATATTATGATTTATTACAAAACATTATGTTTCTTAACCTAAGTTTTTCATAAAAAAAAAATCTTAATTGTCTAAAATTATTAACAGTAGCAATAATTAATTTTTGTGGTGGCCAGTGTCATTTTCTTGAAAATGGAATGCTGTCAAAGTATTGCTGAGCCTCGGGTCCGCAAATTTTTTTAAGATCTTGTAAATCTTTCCACTTTGCATGACTCAATGGTAATAGACCTAAAATTTTAAATTCCCTATAATAGTAAAACTATTAAAAAATTTGTCATATACTAAACTCACCATCAAATAAGAAATCGGGAAGATTAAATTCTCCAGCTTTAAGCAGTTTATTAGGTCGAAATTTTCTGTCTGTTATGGGGCTTGATTCCCACATCCCATTGTAGCTGTTTCTGAAGTAGATTAATTGGGGATGTTCTCTCACAATCTTCAGTTCTCTTATCGGTCTTGTTAAAAAACAACATTTTCTTCTAATGAGACCAAAATCTTTGTCACATTCCATGTAACTATTGCCTCTGATTGGGAATGTTATTTTAACTGAATCTAGTTTCTTTTCAGTATGTACTATGTAATGAAGAGCACGAATTAAAGTGTAATTTTTATTTTCGCCTCCATACGAGTCACAAAAAATCTCCAAATGTCGAACATATTCACCAAGAAAGTTAAATAAAAAATGATGAAATAGAGAGCAAACGGAGTCGCTACCTTTATTTCCAGTAATTTCTGGAGTCATGTAAAACACTAAAACATTGGATAAAACATGAATGTTAAATAAATAGATGGAAAGTTGTCTTTTGTAATAAACATCATTCGTTGTTATATTAGGAACTGGCAGATTTTTTGCATAATCTAAGCAGATAGCTTCTGTAGAAATGCTCTTCTGGCTGTTTTTCTTTGCATTTCGTTTCCTCTGGTAAAATACTTCTGCTTTTAATTTGTGTAACTTGTTTTCCATTTCAAGTTTTTTTATGTCTCTCTCTATTTGTTTATATTTTACAGATATTTTGTCTTCTATGCTTTGTTTACTAGCTTACAAACCTTTTATTTTCGCCAAATGTGTATCACACTCACTGCAGGTGTCTGATCTTGGAAAGCCGAAAGCTATATTAAATTCTGAACTAAATATAGGTCTTTATGTTTCATATGAAACTCTTATTAGGGGAAACTTCTCTTCAAACATTTTAAACATCTTTTTAATGTTCAAGTCTTCAGGCAAATAAACTTTGGTGGTTTTTCTTAGGCTATAGTGCGTCTTACGCCCTTTAAAAGATTTAATATGATCCCGGCCTAGGTTTCTGGAGTTCTCTGAAAGCTTATGAGGACAAGTGTTTGCCCCTGCGGTCACGTGGAGCCTCACTTTTTTGTTTTAAGGACCTTTGAAGTACTTCCAGTTTTTTCCTTTCAATGCCATGCATCGCCAAAAAAGCTTTTTGACACACCTGCTTTTCTTGTATGCTTCCATTGGCAGAGAATCTGATTCTATAATGATAGGAGGCATCGCGAAGTACAGCAGCTTCTTCTGTTTTGCGAGGCCTTCTCTGTTTTATTGGTAATACTGTGATTAAATCGCATAAGTAGATATTTTGCTCATCAACCGAATTTAATTCGTTAACCCGCCTAATTACCTGTAACCTTTCGACTTCGGGCACAGTTTCAAAGCACTTGTAACGTTTGCAACCACAATCTTTGCCAATAACATGGCTTCTTAAGTTGATTTTTTTCATAACATCACTTAATTTTCCATGCCGTTTCCTTTTTTTAGTTGAAAAATTCAAGGCAGGCACTACTACATCACTACTTTCAGATTCCGACATAATTATTATTTTTACATCAAGCACCACGTGTTGAAATAAACAAACTAAGCCATAATTTACTACGAAATGCAAATAAATAACAAAAAAGCAAAGGTTCTGACTAAGCGCCTTCTTACCCAGCACCGCACTGACATGGCGCCTTTTTAAGCTGTTCGTCAATATTAACAATTGAAATTACTCCTGACTGAGCGCATTTATAGCCTGAACGATAGGATAGGGTTAAACTTTTGAAATGTTTCTAATAGATGACACTGATAACTCAATTTCCTTAAAAATAAAATTGACATAGCGCCTTCTTTGCCTGTGGTCTTCACTTGATTGTACCTAATATACAGGGTGAGTTATATGACTAAGAATTAATCTAGTCCTGGCTTTTGTTAAAAAAAAAATACTGTAAATGAACAATTTTTTTTTAATTAAAAAAAAATACATTTTTACAGATTTTTTTAGGTCAATTTTAAGCCTCACTCTTTAGTTTTAAAATGAAGTATCACACCTAATGTTATCTGATATAAAGGGTGAGGTATAAGAATAAGAATAGATATAGGTCTTGGCTTTTGTTGAAAATTAATAATTTTTTTTAGTTAATAAAAGAAATATTTGGAAGGATTTTTTTAAACCAATTTTAAGACTCTTTTTTTAAGTTTAAAATTAGGTGTCACATTATCCGATATACAGGGTCAATTATGGCAATAAAAATGAACAAAGTCTCGACATTTTAAGAAATTTCAAACATTTTTTTTTCATATTGAATACTTTACAAACATCATATAACAGTAATTACATATAAAGTTACTATAGACTAGTTAACATATATCATATATTATAGTTTTTATCGAATTATGATTCGTTTTAATATTGATACAATCAAGCACCTAGACGTGAAACATCTGTATCTGCGGTATCGAATCATGTTACTTACTTTTAGATATAAACTAATAATATTTTCTATTATAAATATTTTCACAAAGATAAGAAAGATTAAGAGACTAAGCAAGTTAGAGAGAAACATAATTAAAAAATTATGCATACATATATTAAAAAATTCAAAATACAACCAATGACACTATCTATGATCATATTCTCAGACGAAAAACTTTTCAAATTGGTAAGCGCTTTTAGAGATTACACTCTTACACAACAACTTAAATTTTTTTATGGAAATGCAACCTCTACAAGCACCCGGCAACAAGTTACACAATTTAGGTCCAAAGTAATTTATGTATCTTAGATTATTAGTACTTAGTGGTAGTTTAATTTGCCTATTGCATTTAGTTCTTGTATCATAATTATGATTAACAAAAGACTTTAAATTAGGTCGAATATTTATATAAGAACAGATTGTGAGAGTGTCAATACAACCTATCTTTTTTAAAAATAATTTTAAAAATATACTTCTATATTATATTTAATTTGTAAAGGCAGTTATTATAAAGTCCTCCCCACACCAATATACCATATCTTATAATTGATTGATACAAATGCTTTATACAACATTATTAAAGTCTTAGTATTTAAAAATTCTCTCAATAAGTAAAATTTATGAATTAGTTTTCGAATTTTGTTGAAAAGATAATCAATGTGTGGTTGCCATTTCAGAAACTTATCAATTACTACTCCAACGTATTTTGTACATGCAGTTTCTTTAATACAGTGATTATCTACTAAAATAGAACTATAATGTGGTCTATTCGCATTAGTAAGTGAAAAGGCTATGTATGTTGTTTTAGCTAAATTTAATGATAATTTAAACGTTTGAAGCCAATTTTTTATTATAGTTAAATTATTTACAGATTTATCTTTCACAATGTCCCAAGACTCTCCTGAAATCACAATCGCTGTATCATCTGCATAAGATACTAGTAGACCATCCACCTGTGCCCTTAATAGTGAGTTGATATATATTATAAAGAGTAGTGGGCCCAAAACTTTTCCTTGTGGAATGCCAATCTTAATTTCCTGTTTGTCACTTAGGACCTCGACCTGATAAATAACTTGAAAGCAACTCTAAAGCAGTACCCCGAATTCCATATCTTTCAAGAACATTAAGAAGTATATTATGAGGCACAGTATCAAAGGCCTTTGCAACGTCTAGGAATATAGCCATACATTTTCTGTTTGAATTTAAATTATTAACTACCTCAGTTATTAGTTGATGCATGGCATCTTCTGTACTGCACCCCTCAAGAAATCCATATTGATTTGAGGATAAAACATTATTTATTCTTAAGAAATTCATTAGTCTAATTTTTCACAGAGTTTCGCAAAATTACTTATAAGGCTGATAGGCCTGTAATTATTAATGGACGTTTTGGAACCTGATTTATGAATAGGTGTTATTACCGATGTTTTAAATTCAAGGGGTATTTTACCAGTTTCTAATATAAGGTTTAGTATATGTAATAGTGGATTAATTATTTCTAAATGTGTCTGTTTAATGATATCAGCTTAAATACCATCATAACCTGGTGAACTGTTATTTTTTAATGTTGAGATACACTTTATTAATTCGTTTTTTATTATGGGGTTAAAATAAATTGATTTTGTTATCGGGGCATCCAATTCCTGTTAATGTTGTGGTGGCGGAATTGCTGTTTCCATTTCTACTCCAACATTAATGTAATAGCTATTACAATAATTTGATGCTTCAAATGGACTATTAAAATTTTCTCCATATTTATTTTTTATATTAATAAAACCATCGTTTTTGTTTTTAACGTTTTCGTATGTGGCATCTTTGGTTATTTGGTACAACTTTGTCATAATACCCTTGTTATTTTCAATTTTTTTCCTATAATATTCATTTTTCTGTTTATGTATGAGTTTGTTTAACTTATTTCTATATTCTCTATATTCTTTATCTAATTGGGTATCAAATCTTTTCAATAATTTTTTCTTCATTCGGTCTCTAGTCTTAATTGATATGATAATACCGTTACTAATCCAATATTTTATTTTTTTTAATGTTTTTTGTGCTTTATATTGGAGGTTTGTGAAGCGTTTATTAATAATTGTTGGTTACTTTTTAAGAAAATTGTTGTTGCCATCTCTGAGTCATGATTATTCATCACCACTGACCAATCAAAATCTCGTAGTAGTCGTCTAAACTTAGGACTATCCAATTTATACTTTTCTTCCATTTGACTAGCGAGAAACATTATTGGGCTATGATCTGTTATATCCGCTTCAATTACATATGAATTTAGTTGTAAATTATTAGATTTTATTTTTTGATTGATAAACAAGTGACCTAGGCAAGTTTTTGGAAAAAGTCTTGTGACTGAGTTAATATATGACTTGAAGCCTAATGAGTTCATCATAGAAAGATAATGAACAACATGATTATCATTTCGTTCTAAAATATTTAGATTGACGTCTCCAACAAAAATTTCGATATTAGAAAAAGTTATTGTCTCAAAGTATGTAAATAAATCACTTATAAAATCTGTCTTTGAAATGGGTAGAGGCTTGTATATTGCCATTTACTTCAAAATTTATTCTACTTAGAGTTGCTTCTGAGTTAGTCAACTGAGTGAAAGAAAAATCAACATTCAAATAATTTTTTACTAGTATAACAACAACATCATTTTTATTATACTTAGCATTATTATATAAAACTCTGTAGTCTGGTATATTAAAATTATTTATCGAATCAATTTGAAAGGTTTCAGAAAGCCAAATAATATCAATAAAATGTAATTTATATGTTTCTAAGTAAGTAATTAAGTTATCAATGTTCCTATTTAAGCTTATAATATTAAAATGAATTAAGTTAACATCATACTTCTTATCCTTTAAAATTTCTAACCTTTCTTTATTTATTTCTTCCAATATATCATCCTGAGCGTTAAATACCATTTATTATAAATTGATAATCAACCTTGTTTTTTAATCGCTCCATATGGTATTTTAGAGATGGACATTCTTGGTCGAGTGCTCTATGATTTGTGTTAAGGTGGAGTTTATATTGGCCGCTGGGCAGTTTACACAAAACTTTCTTAGCTGATCACATGCCTTGGTACCAGGATCTCCCGCACAGTTACCACACATTTCATTCCTTATACATTTTCGGCTCTTATGATGAAAACCCTGACAATTAAAACATCGCAAAATTGTTAAATCTTCATAAACTGGTAGACGTTCCCATCCTATGTATATTTTCTCATTATTTAACATCTTATTGAAGAGACTCCCTGAGCATTCAGCATATATAATTTTGCTTTGTTTATTTTTAAAATGTTTAATATACGTTACTTTTATGTAGTCCTGTGTGTATATCCATTTATTCTGTTTACGAATTTTACCTTCTATATGTTCAAATGAGTCTTCGCCCGTATACCCAACAATTTTTATTTTAGGCGAAATTTTTCTTGGTACCTCTATTTCAAAGTTTTCTTTAAGTTTTGTTTCAGCTTCCTTCTTGAATAGATTTATGTCATGTTCTGTATCACATTTAACCATAATTTTTCCATTTTTTGTTTCTTTAATATTTCTAATTCCAAGATTCAAGTTTGCAGGGTTTATTGATGATTAAAGTTCCATTCTGGTTTTTTGTGAACTTTGTGCTACTTTGGGTTTAATAACAATTGTAGGCAAGTTTGAGGTATTGTTTACTTTATCCTTTTGGCGGTGTTGTACAATTGTTGCATATGATTCCTTCTTAGATGACTTTATTTCACATTTAATGTCTTCTATATCCTTCTTCATTTCTTCCATTAATTTCATCATAGAAGGCATTCTTGCGATTAATATTTTACAATCATCACATATTAATAATAGAACTCTCTTTTGGAGAGGCATGCATTTCACTTCCGATGCCGTTATATTTACGCATTTCTTGTGAATCCTATATAAACAGGAATCACATTTAAAATAGTCTTCGGGACAACTTTGCTTGCATTTTAAGCACTTATCAATTAGTTCCTCATCCGACATTCTCGAATTTGTTTTTTTGACAAAAACATAAGACCCTTCAAATTTCTTAAAATTTCATATAGAATCCAAAAATTAAATAATATTTAAGTTGTCTTATGTAAAATAATTAAGTTAGCACCTAATTACTCCTACCTTCTTCAAATCATATATATATTTTTGAATTCCGCGTAAGATCCTATGGAATTTGATGCTAATAGTTTCCCAGATGTGTGTCCCATGTAAAATAAGGATTTGGTATATACAGTATTGTGCATAAATATAGCAACAAGCGATGTTTTCAAAAATATTATTTGCTCCTTTATTTATTCCATATTATTTCTTTACTTTTAAGTACACGCCGCTGTATTATTTATAAATATACCGAGATATCATAAGAACGCCAATGCAGAGTAAGGAACTTCATGTTTGTTTATTTAGACAATGTGCATAAATATAGCAACATTCTTGTTTCACATTTATTTTATCAGTTAAACGGCGCTCATTCCTGGTAGACCCAGAAAAACAAATTTGAGGATGGATAGGCAGCTGCTACGAATTTCCAAAGAAAATCCTTTTTTGTCTTCCTCCCAAATTTTGGCAAAATTAAAAGAGGGTGGAGGAGTAAACCTCAGTTCCAGTACCGAAAGGAGAATATTACTTGATGCCAACTTACCTGCCCGTCGCCCCGCCAAAAAACCGTTACTCTCAAAGAAGAACGTCAAGGCTTTTTGCCCAATCTCATGTCCACTGGTTTGTAGCTGATTGGAAGAAAGTCGTATTTAGTGATGAATCTAAATATAATTTATTCAGGACTGATGAAGTGATGTACGTCAGATGCCCCAGTGAACAAAGATTAAACAAAAAGTATATTTGCCCCACAGTTAAATATGGAGGGCGAAATATTCTTGTATGGGGATGTTTCTCGGCTCGTGGCATGGGACCCATAGTAAGAATAGTGGGCAAAATGGATCGTTTCATGTACAAAGACATTCTGCAAACACATTTAGTGCCATATATGGATGAAGTCATGCCAGTAACAGCCATATTTCAGCATGACAACGATCCAAAACATGCTTCTCAATTTGTTAAGAGATGGCTATCCGATGAAAAAATAAATTTAATGGTCTGGCCATCTCAATCGCCAAACCTAAACCCTATAGAGAATTTATGGCATTTCATTGACAGCAAAAGCAGGCACCTAACATGCTCTAATACAAATATTCTCTTTAAAATAGTGGAAAAGGCTTGGAAAGAAGTGAACAATGACTATATCATAAAATTAATTGAGTCCATGCCAAGACGATGTGCAGATGTTATAAAGCAGCAGGGGTACTACACGAAATATTTAATTCATTTTAACTTAGTTGGGTTATATTTTTTTTAGAATCAAAAGAATTTTTTGTTGCTATATTTTTGAATAATAAATTTGCATAAAACAATTTGGTGTTTTATTTATTATGATACAAAAAATATGATAATATGAAACTATAAACATGCTCTAACTATTCTTGTAAATAATATATAAAATAGATACTAAAAGATATATAACAGGAAAGTTCAATGTTGCTATCTTTTTGCACAATACTGTACTTTAAATATTCCGGTCATATGCTATATAGTAGGCCCCACGCGCATTCGATGTCAAAAGAAATGCTAAAGGTACTTCACCTATAGTAAAATATTGCAGACCTAGAAAATGTTCAATTTTTTTGTCTGCAAATAATAATTATTGCAAAAATTTAACGAGTTCAGACATTTAGACTAATTCGAAAAAAAAACTTAAATTAAATATAAAATAATTTTAAAAAAAGGTTCATTAAGTACTACTCATACGCATTTTTTCTCATAAGGGTAAAAAAAATCAAAACTTTAGGCACTCTCTAAATGTACGCACTCGTTGCACCCACGTATACACGCAACGCAAATTTATTTAAATTAAATTAAATTTATTTAACGCAGACCATAGATAATTTCATTTGGGTCGTACAATCCGAAACCTTGAGCGGCTGTCAAATTTATTTCTTTAATACACACACGATCTTGTTTTATTAAAGTTTATAATTTATTATTTGTTTCATTGATTAATTTAGTCGACGAAAAACAGGGCGTGGTCACTCACAAATTCAATCTCGGGAAAAAAATCAGTGAATTAACGGGTCGTGAGACCCTTGTTTTAAAGGTCACATTGAGTATGAGCCCATGACAAAATGGCGGCCTAAAACAAACAAACGAAAATCCTATTGTTATTTTTCAGACAGTAGTTAAGATATAAATAACCGTAAATATATTAATTAAAAAAAAAAAACATTAGTTTTCGTCTCCACGTGCCCCAAAAGATAAAATTAAAAATACATCATCGAATCAAGGTCGTGTGAATTTTTCGAAATACCTCGGTTCACGTGTCGCAGCTCAAACTCGATGTTTGTCGCCAGAATGTTCAAAAACAAAGTCGTTGTGATTTTTCTTTTTAATCGGATTCACTCACTTATTACTGGCCAATTTCCTCTCTAGATCATCGATATTTAACATGAGAATTACCTAATAAAGATTACCCATTGCGGATCACATTAACCTAACGATAAAAATGCAACGATGGCATCTAATTAGGCAGTTCCACTTGCCTAGAAACATTTAAGCTGTAGATCACGAAATAAGAACATAGACCATGATGATGATGATGGTGATGATGCTGCTGCAGCAGCATTTTTCGACCGTAAAGAGACGATTGAAATTGTTGCAAAACGTTACGAGGAGTTAAGCAATAAAAACGCTTTTGTATGTCGTTAATTATTGAAAAATCGTGATGAGTTTGAGAAGAAGTGCTCCAAGAACATTTGACCTAATTGAATGACAAATTGTGTCAAATATTTTTGTGTGTTTTTTTAAGATAAACTATTATTCAGTTGCAACAATGTTTTACTGTTAATTAATTGTAAGAAGTCTCTGAATATATTTAATAGTCCTGGACAACTTGATGGATGAAGTGCTTTGAATGTAAAACAATAATTTTAGAGCAATAAAACACTTTTTGCTGCAACCAATTATCAGTTTCAATCTTTTTATTCTGAGTGAAAGTGCCATATTCAATAATTAATAGTAAAATATACTTTTGCTTGTATTTCTCGGTTCACATACAAATATATCTTGATTTTGTTATTATTAAATTTACAACTCTCTACGCGGTTTCCGGGAAATGGTTAATCACACACTACGAGAGAGAATCGAAGAGGAAAAGAAGATTGTTTAGTTAATGAGTGAGAGAAGGAAAAAATGTTTTTTTTTTCAAATAGAGCTAAAATTAAAAAAAATTGAAAAACGGTCTTTTGTATAAAAAAATTTAAATTTACCATTTTTAGACCTAAAAACAAAAAGTAAATCGTTTAAGAAAAACGTAAATTATCTTAATGATTTTTTTTTTGCTTTACTATATACAAGTTGAGTTATTTACTATACAAGCTAATTTCCTTAAAACAGGCTTTTTGAAAAATTCACTAAAAGAACAAATATGCATTTTTAAATTTCTTACCAAAAATTTCAATATACTTTTTCCTATTTACTATACAGGGGATATTTGCAAAAACACGTAAGGAACATGCTAATTTCCTTAATATCTCTTTAAGAACTCACTTTTAGAAAAATTCAAAAAAAGGACGAGAAATATTCATTTTTAAATTTTTTATCAAAAAGTTTCCACAAGCTTTTTAACTACTTGATAAACTAAATGAATTATTTAGTAAAAATTTGTAATTTTTTTGTTTTGAAGTGCCTAGAAGTAACAATGTCAATCATTTTAAAAATTTAATGTAAATTATTTTTAATCTTAAAGCAATAATTCAATTATGATTTTAAAGCAATAATTCAGTGCACAGCATGCAAACAGTATCTTCATGGAAAGTGTGGAAATGTAGATATGAGGGGCTTCCACATGAGGAAGTCAACCTGGAAGTGCGATGGGTGCGAGGGATCAATAGTTGATGTACCGAGAACCAGAAAGCGTAGCAGGGTCGATGATTTCATTGACCAGGACTGTGTTGCTGAAATCAGTAACACCTTACAGTTTCTGGTGGCGAAGACGAAGGAACTGGGAGATAAGGTCGATATGTTGCTACACGAAAATCGAAGTTTAAAAGAAGAAGTCGCTAGCCTTAAGGGGATCAAAGTTACACCAGCTGCAGGAGCTGCTATATGAGAGCAGTACAAAATGACAATAAAATTTTGGTGGTGAAACAAAAAGATGCGGAGAAAAATATTAAGCAGGTTAAGGAGGACATAAGAAGAAAAGTAGACCCAACTGAAAATTGAGAGGCAAAACAACATACAGAGGAATTCAGAAACCAAAATTAATGTAATCAGAAAAACAAAGATCATTAACAAAAGACTTAATTTGGTTATTGAAGTTGATTCAAACACCTATAGTTATTTTATTGAAAAAGAAAAAATAAACATTGGTTGGAACAGATGCTGGGTATTTAATGATTACAATATTCGTCGTTGCTTTAAATGTTGCTGGTATTGACATATTGCCAATGATTGTGAAGGAAGTAAGGTGTGCGGTAAATGTACTGGCGAACATGATGACAAAGAATGTAATGTGGATGTACCTCAACGTGTAAATTGTGCAGCGTCAAATCAAAAGTACGGTCTTAACTTAGATGTTTATCATACTGTGTGGGAGATCAATAAATGTGATTCGTACAAAAGAATTCATGGCCTCCAGCGAAATAAGTATACCGAATAGCAATTAGATTCAAATATTATCTACAACTCAAGCATTGTCTATTTAAACTCTCAAGGCTGTTTGAACAATAAGGATGAAATAGTTGTTTTATTAAAGGACTGGCAACCTAAGATCTTGTTTCTCAGTGAAACTCATGTATCAGAGGATATTGAATCCTGTGAACTTAATGTTGAGAGGTACAAACTAGAAAAGTGTGCGACAGACAATAATAGAACTGGAGGAGTAATTGCTTTAGTAACAAATGATCTTCGATACAAGTTACAAAATGTGCAATGTGTTGAAAATTTTGTTTGGTTGTTGTCCTTGGAACTGTCCTCGTCTGGTGTAAAGTATTTGTATTCTGTATTGTACTATGCTCCACAAAGACAGAATGCTGCCGTTATTGAGTTTTTTGAAAACTACCTAGACGAAGTAAGCGATTTTAATGGCACTATTATTATTTTGGGAGATTTTAATCTGGATTTACTTAAAAACTCATTTTATGCTGACAAAATAAAGGATGTAATATTTTCCGGTGGATTTACACAAATTGTAAAATCGCCTACAAGAATAGTACCTACGAGCCAGACGCTTATTGATTATGTGGTAACTAACGATAAAAATTTACCTCTTGCAGTTCATTTAACACTGAAAATCAGTGACCATTCCATTATCTCGATTAATGTTGATCATCAAAATATAGTGACTCCGAATATAACTACTTTGAAAAGATCTACTAAACATTATAACTCAGATCAATTGCAACATGATATTATTAGTACACCTTGGAACACCAGCATTTCAGATGTTAATTTACAAGCAGAAGCCTTCATCTTCTCTATTACATCAAGCCTCAACGAAATGTGTCCCATGATCCCAGCTGTCACAGAACAAAACTATCAAGATAAGAAGTGGATTAACTCGGAAATTAAAAATCTAATGCGTGAGAGGGATAGTCTGTATGAAAGAGCCATTTTACATAAAAGTGAAGATATATGGGCAGAGTATAAATCAAGACGAAATGCTATTGTGAGTAAAATTAGGAATGATAAAGACAATTATTTTGCTGCAACCATAGATGAAAATCGAAAAAATCCAAGGGTGTTATGGAAAAATCTGAAGACCCTTCTGCCGGGTAAAACTGAAGCAATACAGAGCGAAATTCTCTTTGGAACAAAGATTGAGACTGAAAGATTGAGGAAGATATCAACAGTTATTCCTGTCCCAAAGGTGCCAAATACCAAGTTGTCCAATGAGTTTCGTCCTATCAATACTGTTCCTATATATGAAAAGGTCTTAGAAGTATGTGTAAAAGAGCAATTACTGCAGTTCTGTGATAACAACCAAATTATAGTTCCTGACCAATCTGGCTTTCGTGAACGTCATTCATGTGAATCTGTACTTCTGAATATCTGTGATAATTTTTTAAAGGCAATTGACTCAGGTAATTATGTGTTTGCTGTGTTTTTGGATTTTAAAAGGGCGTTTGAAACTGCTGATAGACATATATTGTTGGGTAAGTTAGAGCACATGGAATTAAACTGAGAGTTTTAAAGTGGTTAAAGTCTTATTTGTGTAATAGGTTACAACGTGTGAAGTTTAATAATGCTATGTCTGAAATGTCGATGTCGGTGTGCCCCAAAGTACTGTTCTGGGTCCATTATTGTTTTTATTTTACATTAATGAGATGGTTAGGGTGGCTCAAGAATCAAATATTATTTTATTTGTTGATGATACCATGCTCTATATAGTTGGTCAAAATCTACAGCAAATGGTTTGCGACCTGAACATAGAACTTGGCAATTTGTTGGACTGGCTTTGTAACAATAAGTTAAACTTAAATACCACAAAATCAAAATCTTGTATATTTGGTAGACGGTCGAAGACATCTTCTATTGACATTGAGAGTGTAAGTGTTTGTGTGGATGGACAGAAATTAGTTTAGGAGGATCAAATTAAATATCTCGGAGTAATTTTAGACTCCAACTTAACTTTTCAGGCTCATGCGGATTATATCATGAGAAAGTTTGCTAAAAAGGTAGGGGTCATTAATAGGGTGGGACAAAAATTATCAATGAATACAAAAATAACGTTATTTAATGCTATAGCTCTTCTGCATTTAATTATGTTTAATGTTAATGTATTTATATTTAAGTTGAAGAAAGGCCTTTTACCTAATTATATATGTGATAAGTTAGTGCTATTTCGTGATGTCCATAATTATAATACTAGGAATTGTACTGATTTTATTTTAGGTCATAAGTGTAACACCGTTCAAATGCTTAATTCCGTGCTCTATAAAGGTTTGCTCGAATTTAATAAATTGCCTAATGACTTAAAAATCTGTAATAATATAAATAGTTTTAAACGATTATTAAGAGTACATATTTTAAAATTGTATTATTAGGCCCATGTTTTGTTTTTTATATTTAATTTTTGTCGTTTTAACCTCTTTGTATTTTATATGTAGCAATTTGCTAAATAAAGATTATTATTATTATTATTATTATTATTATTATTATTATTATTATAAAAACGCAATTTTGAAAAAAATCACTAGGAACAAAAATTATGAATTTTTAAATTTTATAAAAAAAGTTCCATTAAACTATATTCGCTATTTACTATACAAGGTGAGTTATTTGCAAAAAAGGTAAAAATCAAGCTAATTTTTATAATATATCTTTAGGACTACACTTTTGAGGAAAAATTTATTAAGAAAAAAATTTGGATTCTTAGATTTTCAATTGAAAATTTCTTAGTTTTTCCGCTATTTACTATACAGAATGAGTTATTTGCAAAAAAAAGCTATATTTCTTGATATGTCCTTAGAACCATATTTTTTGGAAAATTTACTAAGTAAAAAATTTACTGGGCCCATATCTAACCCATATTTAACCTATTAAAATTTTAACGAAAATATAATAGGTTATGGGCTTAGGATCGCGTAAAGTATAGATATTAGTAAACTGTATAGGTTCGTTTAATTGTGATAATTATTTGCCAGTACCGGACTTAGTGCGGTGGCATTAAACGTGTGTAAAAATTTCTTTGTGTCTTTGTGAGTGTTGTTTTGGTGTTTAAAATAATGGAGAAAACCAAGCCATGAAATGTCCAACCATTTAACGGTGAAAAGTATAGTATTTGGAAATTTCGTGTGAAATTATTATTAGCGGAAGCACAAGTTCTTTATGCTGTTGACGAGGGAGTCCCGAATCAACCTGACGAGAGATGGAAAAGGCATGATATTTATGCGAAGGGAATAATCACTGAATATCTAAGTGATTCTTTCTTGAACTTTGTCAAGGATAAACCAACTGCAAGAGACGTTTTTGATGCTATGGATGTATATATGAAAGGCGAAGTTTAGCTACCCAATTGACACTACGTAAAAGACTTCTTAGTTTTAAATTTCGAGGAGATCAACAGTTTGCTATTTTTGATGACACAATTGCAGAATTACTAGCTACAGGAGCAAAATTGGATGAGATGGATAAAATTTCCCATCTACTTATAACAATGCCTTCCGCTTATGATGGTGTAATCACTGTATTGGAAACCTTGGGAGAAGAATGTCTAAACTTGTCATTTGTGAAAACTCGACTCCTGGATCAAGAAGTAAAACTTAAAAACGACAATACTACAACAAGTTTTAAAGTATTAAATACATCCAGAGATGCTTCAACCACCCAGGGTACTTTTAGACCCAAAGACAATACACGACACAAAAAGAAGAAATTTACACACAATAGACACAAAGGGCTATAGAAATGATAATAAAACCTCATATATGAAATGCAATCATTGTGGCTGAAATAACCGTTTAATTAAAGATTGCTACTTTCACAAACAAATGCTTGACAAGCAACGTACAATCCAAACTGTTTCACGCACCAAATCAGAAGAAAATGGTTTTGCTTTCATGCTTCGAAATGACCTAATGACAACATTGGAGAAGACTGAAAATAAAGTCCAGTGCAACGATATATTAGAATGGTCACCCGTCAAAATACCAGCATTCCACCTGCCAAACAATGTCATCCACCTTCTACTTACATTGTTTGAGAAGTAAAATGCTGGTGTTTTGACGGGTGACCATTCTAATATATCGTTGCATTGTTTACATTGTTCGTGCTTGATTCTGGGGCAACGGACCATATTGTCAACCAAGAACATTTCTTTTTAACAAAGTACCACTTACCAAAACCAATTTCTATAACTTAGTAATAATACCTAAACAATAAACACTCCACAGCTACAGTTTTCTGCGATTTCTCAAAGGCATTTGATTGTGTTAATCATAATATTTTAATTAACAAACTGCAACACTATGGGTTTAGAGGATCTTCTCTCAAATGGTTTAAGTCATATCTTAGTTTCAGAAGTCAACTCGTGAAGGTTGATACGACAACATCTTCATGCCAACCAATTGAATGTGGTGTGCCGCAAGGTTCAGTTTTGGGCCCTATTTTGTTCCTCCTATTTATTAATGACATGGCCAATCTGGATATCAGCGGCAAAATTTGTCTGTTCGCCGACGATACCAGCTTTACTTGGAGCACTCCAGATATCACGTCTCTGCATGCAACTATATCTAACGATTTAGTTACCATTAAGTCCTGTTGCGATTCCAATCTTCTATGCCTTAATATCTCTAAAACCAAGGTTGTATCATATAAAAGTACCATTCAACCTTTTACTCTTTGAATCCTCTTACTTGTTGAATCTGTCAAGTTCTTGTCTGAATCTGTCTTGTCTTGAATCTGTCAAGGACTAATTTTAGACAGCTCTCTAAAATGGGAATCTCATATCGACACCTTATCCACAAAGTTAAGCTCAGCATGTTTTGCCATAAGATCTATTTCCAAAGAATTAAGCTTTTTAACATCTAAATCAGTTTATTTTGCCCTTTTTGAGTCACATCTTCGTTACGCCATTCCATTCTGGGGTTCATGCTGTGCCACTCAATTTGAGCGCGTATTCAAGTTGCAAAAGAGAGCGATACGCTATTTACTGGGACTTGACAGTACAGCTCACTGCCAAGAATACTTTAACCCTTTCGATACTAACGGGTGATATGTGTCCCACCAAAAAAACTGTTTTTAATATACGCATTTATTTTTAAATTAAATGTTTAAAAAATACTAGTGGGTCATATATGTCCCAGGCAATTCTTTTTACAAACTGGTGGGTCAAAAATGTATTATTTTTATATCGACTGTTGTCCCAGTAGTATTATCCAGTTTTTGAAATTAAATATAACTCGTGGGCTTTATTTTGAGGTTAGATTGGATAGTAAATTTGAAATGTAAACAAGCGGTTAAGTGGCGCTCTTGTTTTTGTGGTTATTAAAGGTGTTTTTTTGTCTTTAAAAGTGAATTAAAACTATGACAAGGTAAGTTTTAGTTAAGGTAAAATATTGTATGTTGTATTTGAATAAAATAAGACCCAGATATTTAGATTTAGGGACGTATATGTCCCAGTCGTAAAATTAAGATTAAAGTGGAAATTTAGGCATTAGCTGTATGTTTCTTATAACGTCAATTTATAAGGCAAAAAATCATTGAAAATTACAAAAAGTTAGTAAGCCTTTTGAATATGTGAATATTTTTTTGATATTTTTCGGTTGGAATTTATGCCTCTACACCTCGTAAAAATTTGAACATAATAATTTTATAAAAAGTTCCAATAGGTATTTAGAATTCAAATTAATATAATAAAAATAATACTGTATAATACGTTTATTACAGTTTACAGTACGTACGTTTAAAAAATAATAATTACAGCATTTATAGTCGTTATGTTTGGTGAAGACCTACATGATATATATTTTTAAAAACCCATCAGCTGATGCTTACTTTTTTGTGCTTGCAGTAGAAAACCGCTAAAACCTAAAGAATTACAAGAAATGGCTATGAGTATTGACCAGTATGGATTATCCGATGATTCAGATATGGAAGATCCTTTTCAAGATTCCGGCTCTGAGTACCAGCCCTCATCTGAAAGTGATATTGAAATGGATTCACCTAAAAAGAAGAAGCCAAAACGAGTCTCCCAGGATGAATTGGCAATTATTTGCAGTACCGACAATACTTCCAACATTGAAAACGAAAGCCCTGAAAGCCTTATTGAACCTGAAGTAATTGAAGAAAACCAGGAGAATTCTGAAAATGCAATTTGTGACACTACAAACATTCATTGGACCACCAGTAGCAGCTTATTCCAGCCAGCAAAAACCATACCAAAAATAAAAATCCCTAGCATTTTGTATTCCGACATAACTCATAAATCGTCTGAACGGGAGTGTTTTTTCAAACTGTTTCCTAAAAGCCTGTTTATGTTTATTTCCCAATGCACCAACCAGAGATTACAAATTCTCGAAGTCAAAACAAAAAAAGCATATGCTCCAACTGATCATTATGAGATCATGATAGTTTTGGGGTGTTATATTATTATGGCATATAACAAAGTACCGTGCATGGCAAACTACTGGTCCTCTAATAAGTCACTTGGAAATGAAGCTATAAAAGAAGCCATATCACGCGATCGTTTTCTTCTTCTTACATCTAAGATGTATTATAATAATCCAAGTCGTCCAGAAAATTCAGGAAAGCTTTATTACATTGAAGAAGTAATGTCCTGTTTGAAGCATACGTTTTCAAAAGCGCGTTTGGAGAGCACATTTCAAAGCATAGATGAGTCTATGGTAAAATTCAAAGGCCGTTCAGCTCTTAAACAGTATCTTCCTCTAAAACCAATAAAAAGGGGCATCAAGGTTTGGGAAAGGTGTGATTCACAGTCTGGTTACGTATATGATATGAACATATATTGCGGGAAAGAAGTTGATACTCCAGATAGCACTCTTGGCCAAGGATTAGGTGAACGGGTTGTAAAGACCTTTAGTCTATAGAAGTCTATTAGAGACCCGGAGGTAATGGTATGCTTTGATAGATTTTTTGCTTCTGTTTCATTGATGTCTTCCATAAAATTTGCTGCAGTGAGTACATATATGCCAAAACGAAAAAATCTTCCAAAATTTGAAGATTTTGTCGCTAAACAAAACATGAAGAAAGGCGATTCTTGCTCTTTATTTAGCAACGTAGGTGTTGCTGCATACTTATGGAAAGATTCAAAAGAAGTAATTGTTCTCTCAAACTGCCACAGTTCTGAGATGGAAACTGTAGAACGGCGACAGAAGGATGGAACTAAGGCTACAGTGCCGTGCCCCAAAGCAATCAAAGATTATAACTCCTATATGGGAGGAGTGGATCTCTCAGATCAACTCTCCGGCCTTTATGATATAGACCGGAAGTCACAGAAATGGTGGAGAAAGGTGTTCTATAAACTTTTTCTTACTTCAGCCACAAATGCGTGGATACTTTTCAAAGAAGCTCACAATCGTGATGTTCCATTTATAGTTTTTTTAGTTAACTTAGCTGAATCGCTTATTAATTTGGGAAGAGAAAATGCAGGCATGGTAAGGAAACGTTGTACTGGCAGACCTTCAAGTTCGTCAAGAAATATGGTAAATGTTGGCGATCATTTACCTATTCAGGGAACCACTCGACGTAGATGCCATTCGTGCTCGTCAAAAAAAATCGAAAAACGTACAAAAACTATGTGTTCAGGTTGCAAAGTTCCGTTATGCGCGGACTGTTTTTCGATATACCATAAATAGTTTGCGCGTTTATGGTTTCTATAATTAAATTTTATGTATTATGTTTATCTGGTGGTACACATTTGTCCCGATGTTTACTTAGTTTTCATTACTAGTGGGACACCCGTGTCCCAGGTTGTATTTCTTTTATACGCTTATATAAATAGATAAAAAGCAATTTTTTGTTTTATTTCTAAGCTACCTTATCCTATAACAAGATTTTTTATTTAAAAAAATTTAAATTTAAAACTCGTATTTTGAATGCATCAGCTCGTGTGGGACATATATATCCCATTAGTAAAATCAAAACCATTTTTTAAAAAATAAAGTCGTTGCGAAAGGGTTAAAAAACATAGAATATTAACTCTTCCTTCACTGTTTATATTTGAATCTGTTTGCTTAATCCGAAAGCATGTGTCAGAATTTCCAAAGAGGCCTTCTCATAACTACCCACTTAGAAAAGCAGAGCATGATATTTATCTGCCAACCCCACGGTCGGAATTACTAAAAACTTCTATACTCTATAGAGCAAAAAAAATGCACAATCATCTTCCTTTTACGATTAAATCTATGACAATGTTTTCCTGTTTTCGCCATGCCTTAAAAGCTTTACTATTAGAAAAGGCTTTATACACAGTAGAAGACTTTTTTAATCTTTCCTTTTAAATACCACACACACACTGGCCCTATTTACTTTATAGTCTCCATCCCTAGAATTAGTTATACCTATATTGTGATAATAGTCGTAATTTAACTTCAACTTATTTTGTATACTTCTTTTACCTAATTTACATTTTTGTATTGTTTTATATTTTTTTTAATATCAACTTCTGACTTTATATACATTTAGTTGTATAAGTAATTTGACCATGTACAATAGGTTACCTATTTTGTATCAAATCTAAATGTCTTGTGTTTTTGTGTACTCATGTTTTTACTTGTATGTGCTTATTTATTTATTTATATTAGCTTTGTCTACAAAATTTATAATTTTTTGACAATAAAGCGATTGTATTGTATTGTATTGTATTGTATAGCTGTAGCTAAGATTGATACAGCTGTTCTGGCTACAAAAGGCGGGTCAATAGATGTGGTGACAAATCTTGGAGTTAAGGGGACCTTGGAAAATGTCCTCTTTATACCTGAAGTAGGTACCCTACAACTTGATTTCTGTGCCGTGTCTCCAGAAGAAAGGAATGGTGATCATTTTTGACGAGCATGGAGTGAAAATTCAACACAACTCACAAACAATAGCTACAGGTAAGCCCATAAATGGTTTAATAGGTATTTATTTTAAAATACCTAAAAACCATGGAAATCAAATTAATGTGATTGATAATAATAAAAACTACTAAAAATGGCATGAACGTTTGGGACATCCCAGTGCACAATCATCGTTCTTAAAATTAAAATTTTTTAAAATGGTAGAAGATATTGATCATATTAATAATATAGTACATGTAAATAATATGTTGTGTGAAGCATGCATAAACGGGAAACAAGCTAGACTACCGTTTGCAAAGTCCAAATTAAAATCACATATTCAAAGACCATTGTTTATTATTCATTCTGATGTTTGTGGGCCAATAACTCCGCCTACTGTTGATAGTAAAAATTATTTTGTGACATTTATAGATGAATTTACACACTATACTGTAGTATATTTAATTGAATTAAAATCTGAAGTCTTTAAGGTTTTTAAAGATTTTGTTGCTAAAGCAGAAACGTGTTGAATACAGATGTATTAAAATATACTTTCGTTTAATTTAAATTCCCATACACCATTATATTTTCATTAACATTTTAATAAACAAAAACTTTGCATCTTTTAATTTCCTATCAATACGCTTTTTTATTAATTGCTAAACAAGGTGAGTTATTAGCAAAAACCCGCAAGAAATAAGTTAATTTGCTCAATATTTCTTTGAAAACGCAATTTTGAATAAAGTCACTAGGAATATTAGGAATTTCCTAGGAAAATTATTAGGAATACTAGCGAAAAAAATGCTCCATTTTTTTCGCTATTTACTACAGGACGAGCTATTTTCAAAAAATCGTAAAAATTAAGCTAATTTCTTTAATTTATTAAGAGCAACATAAACACACTTGAGATGATGAGAGAAAAAATTATTAAAGGAAAAAAGTGTGCATTTTTAATTTTTTATCAAAAAGGATGAATTTTTATAAAAAATCATAAAAAAGAAATTAATTTTTTTAGTATCTTTTTAAAAACTCACTTTTGGACAAAATCACTAAAAACAAAAAATATGTATTTTTAAATTTTCTACCCAAAAGATTCCATACACTTTTTCACTATTTGCTATACAGGATGAGTTGTTTGCCAAAAACCGTCAAGACAAGCCAATTTCCTTAATATCACACTTCTGGATAAAAAAAATTGAGCATTTTCAAATTTCCTATCTAAAAGTCTTTGTTATTAGCTTACTCCTATACCCTGTATAGGAGTAAGCTATTTACAAAATCAACCATTTAACTATACATCAGTCTCAAATAGAGACTGTGTGTACTTAAGTAATTTACCTAATTATTTCCAAATACCAAGGCAAATATTGTTTTTTTTTTTAATTTAAATTGAAAAACCCCCTTTTGTATTAAAAGAAAAACAAGTTATTTGTTTTTTCCAAAAAATCCCATATAAAACAATAGAAAGACAACAATCGAAAATTTCATTGTAAACCTTCCGTATCTCGACCTGATGTATGTAAAGAACGTTGATGTAGGTCTAAATGATAAGATTAATTTAATCCTGGAACAACTGATTCAGGCTAAATAACAAAAAATCAATAAACCCTACCTCAATTGCATGTCCTCTGGATGTTTAATTGTAATTAAATTATACTTCTCATATACACTGGATTTTTTCCCTTGACCTCAAAAAGAATAATTTGAGAGGTGAAATTTTCCTGAAGAGCCCTTATAGGTCATGTTTTCTCCCCAGGGAAATCCCACGTAGGATAATAATGCGTCTGAAAAGTTTCCTGACATGTAACATTAAATATACCGGAGAGATTCCCGTAATATCCCGTACGTGCCTTATAATAAATATCCCTTCATATTTTAGGGAGATCCGACGGTTTCTCTTTCGGATTTAACCTCACTCTTAAAGGGTACGAATGAATTTCTTACCAATGAAATATTCCAAATTGTTTTCCTATTTTTTTCCCCGGGAAATTCAAACTAACTACGTATACACCCTAAAACAAAAAAAGAAACAGTGAGTGAACCCTATCGATTTCGCGTGGGAAGTCGATACCGACTACGCAAATTCCCCGCCTCGGTCCTTCGTTTCAAACAACCCCAGAAGGGCATAAGAAGGGAAAAAGGTACAGTTCAATCTGCCCCGTCGAAAAACAAACTTTGAACCTTGAGCAGGGTTGCATTCGACCCCAGACTGATGAGTCTGAAGATGACCGAAACATGTTGATACAATTCCGTAGTATTTATATCACATTTTTTTTCTCGTTTAAATCATGTAACCAAAGCTGCCGCATCACAAGAATATTTTTAGCATTTTAGCGGGTATTTTTTATGTGAAAAATTATGAAATAAAAATATCCCACGATTAAATGTATTTCGTAATATTGTATAAGAGGTTTTATTAATATAAACGATCGCATAAGTTTTGTTATGATTTAAGTGTTTATTCGGAGAGATTTAGTTAGATAATGGTTTTTCTTTTTTTTGCACAGTTGAAGTTGAAAGGTCATTCTGTCTTACTTCTAGGAACTCAAAGAGTCTCTCTGTCTTTTTTCACAAAAAGCTAATGAGTAATTTTATCTTTTTCCTACACAGTTGAAGGGTCATTCTGTCTTACTTCCACGCTGTCAAAGAGTCATTTTGTCTTTCTTTCAAGTTATCTAAGAGTTCTTTTATCCTTTTTCCACACAATTGAAGAGTCATTCTGTCTTACTTCTAGGAACTCAAAGAGTCTCTCTGTCTTTTTTCCATAAAGCTAATGACTAATTTTATCCTTTTCCTGCACAGTCAAAGGGTCATTCTGTCTTACTTCCACGCTGTCAAAGAGTCATTTTGTCTTTCTTTCAAGTTATCTAAGAGTTCTTTTATCCTTTTTTCACACAATTAAAAAGTCACTCTGTCTTACTATCAGGAAGTCAAAGAGTCTGTCTCTCTTTTTTCCATAAAGCTAATGAGTAATTTTATCTTTTTCCTGCACAGTCAAAGGGTCATTCTGTCTTACTTCCACGCTGTCAAAGAGTCATTTTGTCTTTCTTTCAAGTTATCTAAGAGTTCTTTTATCCTTTTTCCACACAATTAAAAAGTCACTCTGTCTTACTACCAGGAAGTCAAAGAGTCTGTCTCTCTTTTTTCCATAAAGCTAATGAGTAATTTTATCTTTTTCCTGCACAGTCAAGGGGTCATTCTGTCTTACTTCCACGCTGTCAAAGAGTCATTTTGTCTTTCTTTCAAGTTATCTAAGAGTTGTTTTATCCTTTTTTCACACAATTAAAGTCACTCTGTCTTACTACCAGGAAGACAAAGAGTCTGTCTCTTTTTTTTCACCAAAAGCTAATGAGTAATTTTATCTTTTTCCTGCACAGTTGAAGGGTCATTCTGTCTTTCTTTCAAGTTGTCTAAGAGTTGTTTTATCCTTTTTTCCACACAATTGAAGAGTCATTCTGTCTTACTTCTAGGAAGTCAAAGAGTCTCTCTGTCTTTTTTCCAGAAAGCTAATGACTAATTTTATCTTTTTCCTGCATAGTCAAAGGGTCATTCTGTCTTACTTCCACGCTGTCAAAGAGTCATTTTGTCTTTTTTTCAAGTTATCTAAGAGTTCTTTTATCCTTTTTCCACACAATTAAAAAGTCACTCTGTCTTACTACCAGGAAGTCAAAGAGTCTGTCTCTCTTTTTTCCATAAAGCTAATGAGTAATTTTATCTTTTTCCTGCACAGTCAAAGGGTCATTCTGTCTTACTTCCACGCTGTCAAAGAGTCATTTTGTCTTTCTTTCAAGTTATCTAAGAGTTCTTTTATCCTTTTTCCACACAATTAAAAAGTCACTCTGTCTTACTACCAGGAAGTCAAAGAGTCTGTCTCTCTTTTTTCCATAAAGCTAATGAGTAATTTTATCTTTTTCCTGCACAGTCAAGGGGTCATTCTGTCTTACTTCCACGCTGTCAAAGAGTCATTTTGTCTTTCTTTCAAGTTATCTAAGAGTTCTTTTATCCTTTTTCTACACAATTAAAAAGTCACTCTGTCTTACTACCAGGAAGTCAAAGAGTCTGTCTCTCTTTTTTCCATAAAGCTAATGAGTAATTTTATCTTTTTCCTGCACAGTCAAGGGGTCATTCTGTCTTACTTTCACGCTGTCAAAGAGTCATTTTGTCTTTCTTTCAAGTTATCTAAGAGTTCTTTTATCCTTTTTCTACACAATTAAAAAGTCACTCTGTCTTACTACCAGGAAGTCAAAGAGTCTGTCTCTCTTTTTTCCATAAAGCTAATGAGTAATTTTATCTTTTTCCTGCACAGTCAAGGGGTCATTCTGTCTTACTTCCACGCTGTCAAAGAGTCATTTTGTCTTTCTTTCAAGTTATCTAAGAGTTCTTTTATCCTTTTTCCACACAATTAAAAAGTCACTCTGTCTTACTACCAGGAAGTCAAAGAGTCTGTCTCTCTTTTTTCCATAAAGCTAATGAGTAATTTTATCTTTTTCCTGCACAGTCAAGGGGTCATTCTGTCTTACTTCCACGCTGTCAAAGAGTCATTTTGTCTTTCTTTCAAGTTATCTAAGAGTTCTTTTATCCTTTTTCCACACAATTAAAAAGTCACTCTGTCTTACTACCAGGAAGTCAAAGAGTCTGTCTCTCTTTTTTCCATAAAGCTAATGAGTAATTTTATCTTTTTCCTGCACAGTCAAGGGGTCATTCTGTCTTACTTCCACGCTGTCAAAGAGTCATTTTGTCTTTCTTTCAAGTTATCTAAGAGTTGTTTTATCCTTTTTTCACACAATTAAAGTCACTCTGTCTTACTACCAGGAAGTCAAAGAGTCTGTCTCTTTTTTTACCAGAAGCTAATGAGTAATTTTATCTTTTTCCTGCACAGTTGAAGGGTCATTCTGTCTTTCTTTCAAATTGTCTAAGAGTTGTTTTATCCTTTTTTCCACACAATTGAAGAGTCATTCTGTCTTACTTCTAGGAAGTCAAAGAGTCTCTCTGTCTTTTTTCCAGAAAGCTAATGACTAATTTTATCTTTTTCCTGCATAGTCAAAGGGTCATTCTGTCTTACTTCCACGCTGTCAAAGAGCCATTTTGTCTTTCTTTCAAGTTATCTAAGAGTTCTTTTATCCTTTTTCTATACAATTAAAAAGTCACTCTGTCTTACTACCAGGAAGTCAAAGAGTCTGTCTCTCTTTTTTCACCAAAAGCTAATGAGTAATTTTATCTTTTTCCTGCACAGTTGAAGGGTCATTCTGTCTTTCTTTCAAGTTATCTAAGAGTTGTTTTATCCTTTTTCCACACAATTAAAAAGTCATTCTGTCTTACTACCAGGAAGTCAAAGAGTCTGTCTCTTTTTTTTCACAAAAAGCTAATGAGTAATTTTATCTTTTTCCTGCACAGTTGAAGGGTCATTCTATCTTTCTTTCAAGTTGTCTAAGAGTTGTTTTATCCTTTTTTCCACACAATTGAAGAGTCATTCTGTCTTACTACCTGGAAGTCAAAGAGTCTCTCTGTCTTTTTTCCAAAAAGCTAATGACTAATTTTATCCTTTTCCTGCATAGTCAAAGGGTTATTCTATCTTACTTCCACGCTGTCAAAGAGTCATCTTGATTTTTTAAGTCTTTCTATCTCTATCCAATGCAGTTAAAGATTGTTTGTCCTTCTTGCAGCCTACTAAAGGTCTCTTCAATTGCGAGGGATAGAGATAGAAAGACCGTTTATTTGCCTGGAATAAAGACAGAAAGACTGTTCAAATGCCTGAAAGAAGGAGAGAAATATTATTCTCTGTCTCTCTTTCTTAATAGAAAAATATATATGTGACGTAATCCTGCCTTAAGCCGATCGAAACACGTGTTTGCATTTGTCTTGCTCGCTCTTACGTAAATTCAATTTTAATATCTCGCCATAGCGTCAAAACTATTTAACATAGAAAAAAACCGGTTTTCACTTCACCGACTGACTTATCTTTTCAAACGCCATCCTTTGCCATAAGTTTCAATTAATTTAAAGGAAAAAAAACCACCGTCCGGATCTGCCTCGAATAATAAACCACAAGACCACTTCCAACCGCCTCTTCTATAAAATACACAACAAGTAACGATAATAGAACGAAGCTGAGAGGGAAAGGGGAGCAATGGGGGAGAGGAGGGGGCGTCGTCGGCATCGACCTTGACGCCCTTAACCTTCACCTTCGGCGTCGTTTCTGCGCCCCACCGGCGCCGGGGCTTGGGACCTACCCCAACCGAGTCTCATATACAGAAACGACCGCCGTCGTGTCTAGGCGACGCCTGACGTCGCACCGTCCCGACGCTACCACCCCTCCCGGGGTTAGTTAGTTTTGTATCAAGTACTTTCATGATAATTTAAAATCACGTCTCTATCTTATTTGAGTCAAAAGTTATTTAAAAAAAAATTTGAGTCAACAAGTTGAAGAGGGATATGACTTAATTCAAGTTTCAAAAATTTATATTTTGGAAACTATGATAGTTACATTAAAGTTGTATAATAATTTTTTGTCGCCTGTAAAAGGTACTTTTATGATAATTTTAAATCACGTCTCTATCTTATTTCAGTCAAAAGTTATTTAAAAAAATGTTTAGTCAACAGGTTGGAGCGTCAAATGACTTAATTCAAGTTTCAAAAATTTATATTTTGGAAACTATGATAGTTACATTAAAGTTGTATTATCATTTTTTATCTCCTGTAAAAGGTTCTTTTAGGATAATTTTAAATCACGTCTCTATCTTATTTGAGTCAAAAGTTATTTAAAAAAATTTTGAGTAATCAAGTTGAAGAGCCAAATGACTTAATTCAAGTTTCAAAAATTTATAATTTGGAAACTATGATAGCTATATTAAAGTTGTATAATAATTTTTTGTGGCCCGTAAAAGGTACTTTTATGATAATTTTAAATCACGTCTCTATCTTATTTGAGTCAAAAGTTATTTAAAAAAAATTTGAGTCATCAAGTTACAGAGCCAAATGACCTAATTCAAGTTTCAAAAATTTGTAATATGGAAACTATGATAGTTACGTTAAAGTTGTATTTTAATTTTTTGTGGCCCGTAACAGGTACTTTTATGATAATTTTAAATCATGTCTCTATCTTATTTCAGTCAAAAGTTATTAAAAAAAAATGTTTAGTCAACAGGTTGGAGCGTCAAATGACTTAATTCAAGTTTCAAAAATTTATATTTTGGAAACTATGATAGTTACATTAAAGTTGTATCATCATTTTTTATCTCCTGTAAAAGGTTCTTTTAGGATAATTTTAAATCACGTCTCTATCTTATTTGAGTCAAAAGTTATTTAAAAAAATTTTGAGTAATCAAGTTGAAGAGCCAAATGACTTAATTCAAGTTTCAAAAATTTATAATTTGGAAACTATGATAGCTATATTAAAGTTGTATAATAATTTTTTGTAGCCCGTAAAAGGTTCTTTTAGGATAATTTTAAATCACGTCTCTATCTTATTCGAGTCAAAAATTATTTAAGAAAATGTTAAGTGAACGGGTTGAAGAGTCAAATGACTTAATTCAAGTTTCAAAAATTTATAATTTGGAAACTATGATAGCTACGTTAAAGTTTTATAATAGTTTTTTATGGCCTGTAAAAGGTTCTTTTATGATCATTTTAAATCACGACTCTATCTTATTTGAGTCAAAAGTTATTTAAAAAAATGTTGAGTGAACGGGTTGAAGAGTCAAATGACCTAATTCAAGTTTCAAAAATTTATATTTTGGAAACTATATAGTTACAATAAAGTTATATAATAATTTTTTATGGCCCGTTAAAGGTTCTTTTAGGATAATTTTAAATCACGTCTCTATCTTATTTGAGTCAAAAGTTATTTAAGATAATGTTGAGTGAACGGGTTGAAGAGTCAAATGACTTAGTTCAAGTTTCAAAAATTTATATTTCGGAAACTATGATAGTTACAGTAAAGTTATATAACAGTTTTTTGTGGCCCGTTAAAGGTTCTTTTAGGATCATTTTAAATCACGTATCTATCTTATTTGAGTCAAAAGTTATTTAAGATAATGTTGAGTGAACGGGTTGAAGAGTCAAATGACTTAATTCAAATTTCAAAAATTTATATATTGGAAACTATGATAGCTACATTAAAGTTGTATAACAGTTTTTTGTGGCCCGTAAAAGGTTCTTTTAGGATAATTTTAAATCACGTCTCTATCTTATTCAAGTCAAAAGTTATTTAAGAAAATGTTGAGTGAACGGGTTGAAGAGTCAAATGACTTAATTCAAGTTTCAAAAATGTATATTTTGGAAACTATGATAGTTACATTAAAGTTGTATAATATTTTTTGTGGCCCGTAATAATTTCTTTTATGATAATTTTAAATCACGCCTCTATCTTATTTCAGTCCAAAGTTATTTAAAAAAATGTTTAGTCAACAGGTTGGAGCGTCAAATGACTTAATTCAAGTTTCAAAAATTTATATTTTGGAAACTATGATAGTTACATTAAAGTTGTATCATCATTTTTTATCTCCTGTAAAAGGTTCTTTTAGGGTAATTTTAAATCACGTCTCTATCTTATTTGAGTCAAAAATTATTTAAAAAAATTTTGAGTAATCAAGTTGAAGAGCCAAATGACTTAATTCAAGTTTTAAAAATTTATATTTCGGAAACTATGATAGTTACAGTAAAGTTGTATAACAGTTTTTTGTGGCCCGTAAAAGGTACTTTTATGATAATTTTAAATCACGTCTCTACTTTATTTGAGTCAAAAGTTATTTGGAAAAATGTTGAGTCAACACATTGTAGACTAGAAAGATTACTACTATTAATATTATTATTATTAAAAAATTGACCAGCTACAAATTTGAAATACCTATTTCAGCGTTTTTTAAAAGTTGTGCAATATTTTGAGAAAAAATAACTCAATAAATTGAAAAAGACTTAAAAAAAAAATAAACAAAATTTCTTGTGTTATTGGTCCGGTGTAAGCCTGGAGCGACTTCTGCCCGGAGTGTAGAGCTCCCGAGGACGAAAGGTGAAGGTCAATGACGAACGGGAGGAGGCGTGGAGGAACAAGGAGGGAAATTGTTTGTTCACCATGTTTTCGACGGAAGAAGCAAACGACGGAAGGGCTAAAGGAACAAGGGAGGAAGGGAGAGGACAACAAAGTCCCGAATAAACAACGTTTTGCCCCCTTTTTACGAAAGATTAATTAGACTTTTTTCTGGTAATTATTATTAATACGGTGCAAGTTACGAAATACGTGAAACCCATTTGCAAAAAAACAGAAAAATAAAGCCAATGTTCTTTTTTTAATTCATTCACGCCGCAACATGGTCGTGTACATATAGGCGCGTTCACCTTGACAGACATTTTCCTATATTATGGTTTATACAACCGGAATACGAAATTTTCTTTTTTTTTTTTAAAGCAGTGAATTTTAACGTAAAAAAAATTAAATTTCAAAATTATTAATTTTACAATTAAAAAAAACAATATTGACCGCAGAATCAAATCTCCCGCCATAAGTAACCCTAACCATTTCAAAACTTCCGAGGCCTACTGTGCAGCTAATCAGTGCAGACCCTTTACAATGAGTGCGACAAGGACGGATTGTGGAGAAGGTAGTGGACCAGTGGCATATTGCCTATATTCTAAAAGGCGGTGCGGAGTCACTGTAGTTGGTCCATTGTAGTTTTTGAGAAATTTGCTTTAATTGTACTTTATATTATGTACTTTATGTTTATTGAGAATTGCTCTAGCTGGGATTAAAGAAAAATTCATTCTTGGTATAAATTATTGTAAAAATTAACTGAAATCGACTTGTGCGAGACAAGACGCTATAGACACTTGAGTACTTTTTTTTAATAAATATTGTACATTTTTGACATTTAATAATTATAACAAACAAAGAAATTTATAGAAAAACCTGGTTAGTAATAAATGAATTGGATCGTCCGTTGTACTCTTTGAGAAATTTGTTTTAATTGTAATTATTAAAATCATATGTCTTTCCTCTCGGTACAGTTGGGGCGTGGCCCCAAGAAGTAAACGTAGTAGACTCGTCTACTACGTTTACTTCTTTTTTTGGGTCAATCCGATTGCCAAAATTGGCAAATCAAGTCGCATTTAAAGCGCGTATGTGTGTGTGTGTGTACGTAATGAACATTCTCGCTTAATGTTCGGTTAAGACGTGGAACGAATTAAAAACGCAGTCGATGCCTTTTATTTGTGCCGAGGCTAACACCTTATGTCACTTGTACTATAGTCCGACATCGACGGATCCGTTGCGTAATTTCATATAAAATTACCGCTACGACGGACTGTATGTTGTTTATTGGGCATTTTTCTTGTTACAAATCACAACTGTGATTTTAATAACCCACTCCATTAACTATTACATCTTATCATGTTCAAAAGATTCAAATTTCCCGCTGCCATATCGCCGCGGCTAACTCGACTTTAATTTGACATAACCGTAAGTTAACCTTAACCGTTGATTCCTGAAAAAAAAAAGTGCGACAACTCAATAGAACTGGGGACGGAAAGGACAGGGGGTGGTGACGAAAGGGACGGGGAGCGCTCCCGGAAAAGCGAAAGCAGCAGCGCACCAGTCGGGGGGTTGAGGTAGGTCGAGCATGCGCACATCCAGGAAGTGATCCAGGCCGTTCCTGGATAACGCGTGGGAAGTTACGGGAGCAGCTCTCCCTGGGCGTCGTTGCAGCGAAAATCTCCTCTCGAAAATAACCGAACGATTAAAAATTTGTTGGGATTTTTACTTGTTGATGTTGGGGCGCGAAATTTAAATTTTCAGTAACAAACGAGTTCGCGATCCGCTAATTTAGGCTGCCAAATCAAGATGGCCGTTATCAGGCCGGGGCGGGAAGTTTAAATGTCTTCTTTTGTTCACACCCTTTAAATTTCGAGTTAATTGCGAATAATTTTTAATAATAATAATAATAATAATAATAATAATAGTAATAAATGTTTTTTTATTTAAGGGTTTTTTTTTCGTCACTGGACATAATTGGTTTATTAATTTTTGGTAAAAAAATCACAGGTGCCTTGGAAAACAAAAAACATTTCTGCATGGACGTTTGACATTGACAAGTGTCAGTTTTCCTAGAAAAATAATTATTATTATGACATCATAATTCCTCAATGTCACTCTCACTGACGTTCTGATAAGGGTGCTTTCTCATAAAAAAATCATCAGTTCTAAAAACCTCAATGTCGAAAAGGCGTAATCAAGTCGTAAATAAGACGCGCGTAATTCTCCAATATAATTGAATCGAATTTTACTTTCTTCGATTTCATTCATTACTACCGATCGGGTGCATATTTACACGCCACAATTACCGCGCTCTTTGTCTCGCGCGGATTCATTTTCTAATGCAATAATGCCTAATTTGTCACGAAAGAGGATCCGTTTTCCCATATGAAAGTAAGTAAACATTATACGTGCATAAGATGACATAGAGAGGCATCAAGAGATGGCGCTGAACAAAGGAGAAACTGTCATTTGGATGCCGTCAATTGTCACTTGTCAGTCGTCCTTAGGCAAGGAAAGAAAGTGCCTTACTGAGTCATCAACTCTAGCAGAAAATGACAATTAACTGTCACTTGTCACTCAGTAGACATTTGCAATCTTTGACAAGGAAATAAAGTGAACTACTACAGAGGTGAAGAGCTTTTAATGAACCTGTCACTCGTTTCACCCTTGTGATCCTTAGACAAAGCAAGTTATGTGCCTCTTAATTTTTTGGTGACAACTATTAATTCTCGCGTTTTCTAATAATCTACACCTAAATCTCGTAATTTTTTTTTTTTATCTAATAATGGGATGTTCTAGTGGCTTCGATGCTCGCTGATTATATCGAAAGTGTTCATTGTTCATTGAAGGAAGGAAAATTTCCTTTTCTTTTGCACTCGACATGCATAGAGAATATAATAATAACAATAATTACGAGTGTTTTAAGTGAAAACTGGCGGCTATTAGTGGACGAGAAATCATTAGTAGTTGTCGGATTTCCTTTTTATTGGTTTCCTTTTTTTCAATAAACTGGCCCCGTAACGAGAGTGACAAGATAGAATTCTCGGGATGCGGTTATATTTGTGACGTAACCATGACAACTGTCAAATTTCCAAGATGGCGCCCAACATAAACATGGCGGAAAATTTAGAATATACATTTCATATATATTCGAATAAGCAGCAGCAGGTAATTAATAATTTAAGTAAGTAGTACCTCGCGATTATTGCAATAGCAGCGTTACGAAGTAAACTGCCATGACCCGATTACATACGGAGATGATGTTCTCCAAGTAAGTAGAGAATACGACTGGGTCAAACGAAGTCTTCAAAGATGGTCCGGATTGGTTTGTGCAACTCAAAATGTCCGTTAAGGAATTACGGCTATTATTACAAAATAAATTCTAGTCCAAAGGATGTTGTTTTTTTAATTATTATTTCTTTAACACACTTATAATGCATCTTAACTGACGTCTTGCAATAGAAACACAGGATCTCATAACAAATTATTTCCAGCGCATTCACCACATATTAAATGTTGCATACGGCGCCACCTATTGGCGAACCCTAGAAACACAGCCGAGGCCTCTACCAAAGTGAGCCAAACACGTGGCGCCACCTAACGGCAAACTGTAAAAGCTCTACCAGCACATCCACCAAATCCTAATTAAATCATATGACGCCCCACCTATTGGCATAACGTAGAACCTTAACATTATTTTGATCTCACTCCATGCGTCCAGAAAATAAATGAATTTTAAAAATTATTGAATTTTTTAACTTGTGATTTCTAGAATACTATGCAAGCAAAGTATATGATGTAAATCTTGAAAATATAATCCTAGACTATTAAAAAAATATTGAATAGAATACAAGGTGTACCAAATATAGACTGTATAATTCCTTCGACAAATCCTACTCAGTCCATCTGGTGCCACCTAGTGACAAAGCCTAGAAACTGAACCAGTGCATCCGCCAAATTCTAAATGAACCTTATGGCGCCACCTATTGACGCAACCTAAAAACTCGACCGGTGCATTCGCCAAATTCATTAAATTTATCTGGTGGCACCACCTAGTGGTGCTTTCGCCATAACTGCTATGACACTCGTTATTGCCCCAATTTCGACTATATTTTCACAATAATTATTATCGCACTTACCTTTCTCTACTTTTGGCGTGAGCGTGGCCAACTGCCTGCCGTCCGTGGACGCATGCGCCGTCGTCAAGTTCAAACTCTGATCGCTAGGCGTCGCCAGTTTCTCCGCCAAGATCGGGTTGGCCGCCGCGATGGTGAACTTACGCCCCAGCTCGGCGATCGACGGCGACCTCTGCGGAGAGTCCGGGTTACTACTACTGCACTGGTCATTGGCGATCGTGTTGTTGTTTTCTTCCTGCTAAAATGGTGAAATTCAGCAAGGAATGAATAAATGAATGATCTCTGGTATACGCTCTTTAAACCAAGGGATTGGGTGCCTCCACCAAAAGATCAGGAGAGGTTAGTCTAATTGTTGTCGTCTGTGGCGCCCTCTATGATTTAGAGTGCCAACGAAATGAGTTTTAATGCACGGTGCAGTTGGCCATAATATTTAAGTGGAGCGGACAACGAGAAACGAGGATTGAGAATATTAATATTTGTATTTTTGATGACACTGAGATTTTGTAACAATGTCTTCTAATTATTTTTTATAAGAGCTCTAATTTGGCGCCTTCACCAGAATATAAAAAAATCAAGTTTACTGCTTCTCATAAAACCTAAAATGGCGCCCCCTATGATCAGCGTGTGTTGGCAAAACACAGTGCATTTAACCATAACTCATTAGTCGAGCGGAGTGCGGTCTTTTTTCAGCTTCTGATAATTAATATTTATTTATGCAGCCATTAGTGTTTTTAGGTTAGAAACTAAATATCTTCAAAACATTTAAAAAATATGACAATATTTAGTAAACATTGAAATTATGTCTCTTTTTGGCTGTGGGATCAAATAAAACTCGGGTTATAAATTTTAATATTGGCGAGGTTTTGGCTTATATTAGGCCATCCTCAAGGCACTACAGTGGATTTGAATAGTTCTGTAGAAGTTGAAATAGATGTCTAATGAATTTGGTTGTAGAATCTGTACGCCAATTTTCAAGTCTCTCTCTCACTCGGCTTTTGAGAGCTTCTTGTCACTGGGAATTTTTTTAAAGAATATTTTCTACTTCCTAGGCTAATTTCTTTTTTTTAACTTTTAGGAAAAAATACTGAAATGGGTGTTCAGTGAAATTAATCAAAGAATATTAGTGCACATTTTCATAGGTTTAAGTAATATACTTGTAAAGTTATGAGCAATTATTTGAATTTTCATAAAAAAAAATAAAAAATGTTTTTCAAAATTTTGCCACTTTTTTTGAAAAACGCCGAAATAGGTATTTTGTGAAACTAATCAAAGAATCCTTACTACTCCAAGGCTGATTTCTCAATTTTTTTTTATTTTTAGAAAAAAACGTTGACACAGATGCCTAATGAATTCCTAACTCAAAAATCTGTTACTAAATTACCCCCAAAATTAAAACAATTATTTACAAAGGTGAAATTTAATAACTAAAAAAATTCATTTAGTAGCAGTTCTTTTTATTCTAATTTAAATTGGCATTAATTATATCCATTGCAGCGCTCTGAGGATGGTCTAATATAGGCCGAAACGACCCTCCATCCAATTACCCTAACAAAAATCTTTGGGTCACATTAAGAAGTTACTAACCAAATCTCACCTTAATATAGGTCGTATTGAACTCGCTTAATATATGCTCGATCTCAATAGCGGTGGTATCACTAAGATGCTTAAAAATATCATCAGCATCCCCCATGGGAGCGTTATCGGCCACCCCTTCATGCGTCATCGGAGGAACGAAGTTGGTCAAATCAGACTGGCATAACTCGCCCAAAGCTGTAGAACTAGCACTAGTTGCAGGCGATTGAGTACCAATTGCCACTGAGGCGTCCTAAAAATAACAAATTAATCTTCAAATTTAAAAAAACTAAAAGTTGGACAATTTACCTGTAAACAAGAGGATAAATCGACCATTTTGCCATCGTGATCACTACTCCATAGAAGATCGTTATCGATAAAGGGCATCGCCAGAGCGGACATTGGATATTCTTGCCCCCCGCCAAGGGGCAGTACGTGGGGGCTGATCTTTGCTGCTATCCTAACGGCAACTGTTGAAGGACCACTGGTTTCAGACACCTAGAAGGGAAAATCCTGGTTTGGTTGGGGTGGTTGCACTTGTTAAAGCTATCGCCAAAAATAAAACCTTCATGAAACTCATATTTGTCATGTGTGTTAAAGATGAAATCGGTGTGCGAATGATGATAATGTAGGGGTTGTGGTTGTTGTATGCTCAGCAAACATCTAAATGAAAAATGTGTTTTTTAACGGTTCAGAAGAAGTGCTCTCAAAAGGAGTGACATTTACCTTGATATATCCCTATGGATCTGGAACCGTCTCCAAAACATGAACGCTGGTTTTTTGTAGATCTGAAACCAAGAGAGAAGAAAAGTTCAATGACATGAAAAACCCGACTAATTACTTTGTCGTTATAATAAAACTTTCTCTAACAAGAAAATTACGAATAAATCGTGCAGCAGCGGCGCGGTGAACTTTAATTGCAACGGGGAAAAAGTGCAAGTGAAAGCCACGTAATGCAAACCACTTTTCGCCGCTGATATAATCGTTCCATTTTCTTTTTACGGCAGATTGTTTCCGTTTTTTTCCCTCGTTGACTTTTCCTACTTTGATTATGCAAAAAACAACACAGTCGATGTCGCATACTCAGACTACAGTATCGGTTATTAATTCTGGAGAGGCCGAATTTGTGCAAAGAGGTTCTGATAAGGAAGCTATAGATGCAAGTAAGTCTCATATGTGGGAAAATGTAAAATTTATGCGAAGGATGGACCATTGATGTACCCGATGGTGCCTCCTATAGGGAAGCTGTCCTCTTAACAGTTTTTCCTCATTTTCTCAAAAACTATTGTGAATATGAAAAATTTTCTTTTAGCATTGAAATCCTATTCAAAAATTGAACAAATCATAAAGAATAGCGTTTAGTCGTAAATCGGAAAATAAAAGAGTTATGAAAGCATTTTGAAAAATTAAGTTAATTTTCGAGTGAAAAAATTTGAAAAACCAAATTTTTTTCTTGGAAATTTAGAAATTGCTTAAAGAGCTTTAAAAAAGTGCTATAAAACATTTTTGAAATATGTACCAGTAAAAAGTTATACCCTCCCAAAAAAAGTCTTCCTTGAAAGATCTAAAGGGGCCATGGTTCATAATTTCGGTTTTTATTTTTTTTCCGGGAAAACTATTAGTTAAAGAAAAATATTGTTAGAACAAAAGTTGTTTGGACTATCAATGCGCATCACATGCAATAGAAAAATAATTTTTAAGTCCAATAGTTTTCTAGAAAATTAAGAAAAACCTCTTACAAGTTTTTCCTCATTTTTTCAAAAACTATTGGGAATATGAAAAATTTTCTTTTGGCATTGAAATCACATTCAAAAATAGAACAAATCATAAAGAATAATATTTTGCCGTTAATCCAAAAATAAAAAAGTTATTGAAGATTTTTAAAATATAGTGAAAAATTTGGAAAAAAGTTTTTTTGAAAAAATTGAATTTTTTTTTTCGAAATTTATAAATTGCCCAAAAAACTTCAAAAAAGTCTCATAAAACGTTTTTGAAAAATGTATTAGAAAAAAGTTATTCCCAATTTTTCCAAAAAAAGTCTTCCTCAAAAAATCCCGAGCCATGGCTACCCATGGGAAAATGTTCATAATTTCGGTTTTTATTTTTTTTCAGGAAAACTATTACTTAAAGAAAAATATTGTTAAAACAAAAGTTGTTTGGACTATCAATGCGCATCAGGTGCCATAGAAAAATAATTTTTAAGTCCAATAGTTTTCTAGAAAATTGAAAAAAACCTCTTACAAGTTTTTCCTCACTTTTTCAAAAACTTTTGGGAATATGGAAAGTTTTCTTTTGGCATTGAAATCACATTTAAAAATAGAACAAATCAAAAAGAATAATATTTTGTCATAAATTCAAAAATAAAAAAGTTATTGCCAATTGTTCCAAAAAAAATCTTCCTTAAAATATTCAAAGGGCTACCCATGGAAAAATGTTCATAATTTCGGTTTTTATTTTTTTTTAGGAAAACTATTAGTTAAAGAAAAATATTGTTAAAATAAAAGTTGTTTGGAATATCAATGCGCATCAGATGCTATAGAAAAATAATTTTTTAGTCCAATAGTTTTCTAGAAAATTGAGAAAAACCTCTTATGAGTTTTTCCTCATTTTTTCAAAAACTATTGGGAATATGGAAAATTTTGTTTTGGCATTGAAATCACATTCGAAAATAGAACAAATCATAAAGAATAATATTTTGCCGTAAATCCAAAAATAAAAAAGTTATTGAAGATTTTTCAAATATAGTATAAATTTTAGAGTGAAAATATTTGAAAAATTTTTTTTTTGAAAAAATTGAAATTTTTTTTTGGAAATTCATAGATTGACCAAACGACTTTAAAAAAGTCTTATAAAACGTTTTTGAAAAATGTACCAGTAAAAAGTTATACCCAATTTTCCCAAAAAATCTTCCTTAAAAAATACAGAGGGGTACCCATGGGAAAATGTTCATAATTTCGGTTTTTATTTTTTTTCAGGAAAACTATTAATTAAAGAAAAATATTGTTAAAACAAAAGTTGTTTGGAATATCAATGCGCATCAAATGCAATAGAAAAATAATTTTTTAGTCCAATAGTTTTCTAGAAAATTGAGAAAAACCTCTTATGAATTTTTCCTGATTTTTTCAAAAACTATTGGAAATATGGAAAATTTTGTTTTGGCATTGAAATCAAATTCAAAAATAGAACAAATCATAAAGAATAATATTTTGCCGTAAATTCAAAAATAAAAAAGTTATTGCCAATTGTTCCAAAAAAAGTCTTCCTTAAAATATTCAAAGGGGTACCCATGGGAAAATGTTCATAATTTCGCTTTTTATTTTTGTTCAGGAAAACTGTTAGTTAAAGAAAAATATTGTTAAAACAAAAGTTATTTGGAATATCAATGCGCATCAGATGCAATAGAAAAATAATTTTTAAGTCCAATAGTTTTCTAGAAAATTGAGAAAAACCACTTATGAGTTTTTCCTAATTTTTTCAAAAACTATTGGGAATATGGAAAATTTTCTTTTGGCATTAAAATTCTACTCAAAAACAGAAAAAATCATAAAGAATAATATTTTGCCGTAAATCCAAGAGTAAAAAAGTTATTGAAGATTTTTAAAAAAATTATATAAATTTTAGAGTGAAAAATTTGGAAAAAAGTTTTTTTGGAAAAATTTTTTTTTTTGGGAAATGTATAGATCGCCCAAACGACTTTAAAAAAGCCTTATAAAACTTTTTTGAAAAATGTACTAGAAAAAAGTTATTTCCAATTTTCTCAAAAAAAGTCTTAAAAAATCCATGAGTGTTCATAATTTCGGTTTTTACTTTTTTTCAGGAAAACTATTAATTAAAGAAAAATATTATTAAAACAAAAGTTCTTTGGATTATCAATGCGCATCAGATGCAATAGAAAAATAATTTTTAAATCCAATAGTTTTCTAGAAAATTGAGAAAAACCTCTTACGAGTTTTTCCTCATTTTTTCAAAAACTATTGGAAATATGGAAAATTTTGTTTTGGCATTGAAATCACATTCAAAAATAGAACAAATCATGAAGAATAATATTTTGCCATAAATTCAAAAATAAAAAACTTATTGCCAATTGTTCCAAAAAAAGTCTTCCTTAAAATATTCAAAGGGGTACCCCATGGAAAAATGTTCATAATTTCGGTTTTTATTTTTTTTCAGGAAAACTATTAGTTAAAGAAAAATATTGTTAAAACAAAAGGTGTTTGGACTATCAATGCGCATCAGGTGCCATAGAAAAATAATTTTTATGTCCAATAGTTTTCTAGAAAATTGAAAAAAATCTCTTACAAGTTGTTCCTCATTTTTTCAAAAACTATTGAAAATATGGAAAATTTTGTTTCGGCATTGAAATCACATTCAAAAATAGAATAAATCATAAAGAATAATATTTTACCATAAATCCAAAAATAAAAAAGTTATTGAAGATTTTTAAAATATAGTATAAATTTTAGAGTGAAAATATTTGAAAATTTTTTTTTTGAAAAAATTGAATATTTTTTTTCGAAATTTATAGATTGCCCAAACGACTTTAAAAAAGTCTTATAAAACTTTTTTGAAAAATGTACCAATAAAAAGTTATACCCAATTTTCCCAAAAAATCATCCTTAAAAAATACACAGGGGTACCCATGGGAAAATGTTCATAATTTCGGTTTTTATTTTTTTTCAGGAAAACTATTAGTTTAAGAAAAATATTGTTAAAACAAAAGTTGTTTGGACTATCAATGCGCATCAGGTGCCATAGAAAAATAATTTTTAAGTCCAATAGTTTTCTAGAAAATTGAAAAAAACCTCTTACAAGTTTTTCCTCATTTTTTCAAAAACTATTGAAAATATGGAAAATTTTGTTTTGGCATTGAAATCACATTCAAAAATAGAATAAATCATAAAGAATAATACTTTGCCATAAATCCAAGAATAAAAAAGTTATTGAAGATTTTTAAAAAAATTATATAAATTTTTGAGTGAAAAATTTGGAACAAAGTTTTTTTGAAAAAAATGATTTTTTTTTTCGAAATTTATAGATCGCCCAAACGACTTTAAAAAAGCCTTATAAAACTTTTTTGAAAAATGTACTAGAAAAAAGTTATTTCCAATTTTCCCAAAAAAAGTCTTCCTTAAAAAATCCATGAGAAATTGTTCATAATTTTGGTTTTTATTTTTTTCCAGGAAAACTATTAATTAAAGAAAAATATTGTTAAAACTAAAGTTGTTTGGAATATCAATGCGCATCAGATGCAATAGAAAAATAATTTTTAAGTCTGATAGTTTTCTAGAAAATTGAGAAAAACCTCTTATGAGTTTTTCCTCATTTTTTCAAAAACTATTGGGAATATAGAAAATTTTCTTTTGGCATTGAAATCACATTTGAAAATAGAAAAAATCATAAAGAATAATATTTTGCCATAAATCCAAGAATAAAAAAGGTATTGAAGATTTTTAAAAAAATTATATAAATTTTAGAGTGAAAAGGTTTTTTGAAAAAATTGATTTTTTTTTTCGAAATTTATAGATCATCCAAACGACTTTAAAAAAGCCTTATAAAGCTTTTTTGAAAAATGTATTAGAAAAAAGTTATTTCCAATTTTCTCAAAAAAAGTCCCTTAAAAAATCCATGAGAAAGTGTTCATAATTTCGGTTTTTATTTTTTTTTTCAGGAAAACTATTAATTAAAGAAAAGTACTGTTAAAATAAAAGTTGTTTGGAATATCAATGCGCATCGGATGCAATAGAAAAATATTTTTAGTCCAATAGTTTTCTAGAAAATTGAGAAAAACCTATTATGAGTTTTTCCTCATTTTTTCAAAAACTATTGGAAATATGGAAAATGTTCTTTTGACATTGAAATCACATTCAAAAATAGAACAAATCATAAAGAATAATATTTTGCCATAAATTCAAAAATAAAAAAGTTATTGCCAATTGTTCCAAAAAAAATCTTCCTTAAAATATTCAAAGGGGTACCCCATGGAAAAATGTTCATAATTTCGGTTTTTATTTTTTTTCAGGAAAACTATTAGTTAAAGAAAAATATTGTTAAAACAAAAGTTGTTTGGAATATCAATGCGCATCAGATGCAATAGAAAAATAATTTTTAAGTCTAATAGTTTTCTAGAAAATTGAGAAAAAACTTCTTACAAGTTTTTCTTCATTTTTTCAAAAACTATTGGAAATATGGAAAATTTTGTTTTGGCATTGAAATCACATTCAAAAATAGAACAAACTATAAAGAATAATATTTTGCCGTAAATCCAAGAATAAAAAAGTTATTGCCAATTTTTCCAAAAAAAGTCTTCCTTAAAATATTCAAAGGGGTACCCATGGGAAAATGTTCATAATTTCGGTTTTTGTTTTTTTTCGGGAAAACTATTAGTTAAAGAAACATATTATTAAAACAAAAGTTCTTTGGATTATCAATGCGCATCAGATGCCATAGAAAAATATTTTTTTAGTCCAATAGTTTTCTAGAAAATTGAGAAAAACCTTTTATGAGTTTTTCCTAATTTTTGCAAAAACTATTGGAAATATGAAAAATTTTCTTTTGGCACTGAAATCACATTCAAAAATAGAACAAATCATAAAGAATAATATTTTGCCATAAATTCAAAAATAAAAAAGTTATTGCCAATTGTTCCAAAAAAAGTCTTCCTTAAAATATTCAAAGGGGTACCCATGGGAAAATGTTCATAATTTCGGTTTTAATTTTTTTTTAGGAAAACTATTAGTTAAAGAAAAATATTGTTAGAACAAAAGTTGTTTGGAATATCAATGCGCATCAGATGCCATAGAAAAATAATTTTTAAGTCTGATAGTTTTCTAGAAAATTGAGAAAAACCTCTTATGAGTTTTTCCTCATTTTTTCAAAAACTATTGGGAATATAGAAAATTTTCTTTTGGCATTGAAATCACATTTAAAAATAGAAAAAATCATAAAGAATAATATTTTGCCATAAATCCAAAAATAAAAAAGTTATTGAAGATTTTCAGAATATTCTATAAATTTTAGAGTGAAAAATTTGGAAACATTTTTTTTTTTAAAAATTGAATTTTTTTTTTCGAAATTTATAGATTGCCCAGCGACTTTATTTGAAAAATGTACCAGTAAAAAGTTATACCCAATTTTCCCAAAAAATCATCCTTAAAAAATACAGAGGGGTACCCATGGAAAAATGTTCATAATTTCGGTTTTTATTTTTTTTTCTGGAAAACCATTAGTTGGAGATAAAAATTATTAAAACAAAAGTTGTTTGGAATTTCAATACGCATCAAATACAAGAGAAAAATAATTTTTAACTCCAATAGTTTTCCATAAAACTGGAAAAAAAACCTCTTAGGAGTTTGTCCTCATTTTCTCATAATAATAAAGCAGATTATTATTATAATGTATCTACTTGGGTAATCGTTGACAGCTTAAAACCTGACGAATGTTTTAAAAGAATGCAAGTGGGACCATATTATAAACCAGTCTATTAGGCAATAATCCGTAATATAAGAGAAATTAAAATCCACTTAATACTTATTTTTGTGAAAGTAAAATGGCCATGTTGCGTAAGGCTTTCTATTAGATTCCTCGCTCGGGTGAAATATATAATTATGCATCGGTTATTTTGTTTGCCTTAAGGCTGTTAATGCACGAATGTCGTTCTACGGTTGAAAAAATGTAGTCAAAACAAGGAAACACTGGATTACGAAATAATCTCGGACGAATATTTTCAAATAATTATAAATTAATGAAAGTTTTTACTGTGTAGAAGAGCCAGTTGCGTGTCTATTGTTTCAAACCGAAAGAATTTCTTTCTCATTTCATTAAAGCGATTTAATGGTTAATAAGCGTCGTTTCCTTATACCTCTCAAGGAAGTAGTTTTCGAAATGTACATAATTGTTAGTTTTGCAAGCTGCCATCACGAACATTAATTTCATTATTAATAAATAAATTGTTATTTCACGTTATCAAACGATTGAAACTTTCTTTCCTGATAATATAATGTAAAATCCGCTCCACTAATAAATTATGGATAAACGCACTTCAAACTATGGATAACTGCAACCTCCCGGTTATACGTCATTCCTGTCACCTGTCGCCTAGCAACGTATAACAATGTTTCCAAAATGGCGGACGACCAGGAAAAACTATCAGGAACTAGTAAAAATTCACCGGAAGAAGCGGAAAAACTGAACATTTACAGTGAAAAATTCGATCCGGTGGCTTTTCTGCGTAGCGACAAAGTGCCGTTACCGAAATCGGACGCGACGACTTTCGACAACTTGGCGATGTGGTATTCGTCGTATACGAATAAAAAAAGGGGCGAGGGAACGTCGAAAAACACGAAAAAAGACGCTAAAAGTGACCTGCCTGTCAGAAGATGGTTGCCCCATCAATGTGAGTCTATATTAAGCCCATAATACCGAGGGCAAAATGCTCATTTTAATGTTTAAAAAAAAGTGAGGTTAGGTGGGCACTGTTTACAAACATTAAACAGGAATCATTGAACCCTGGAGCACTGTGTGGCAGATAAGAGGTTTTATGTATATTTTTTTTGCTACCGAGCTTAAGGCTAAATTTGTCTGCAATGACCCAATTAATTTTATAAATACTTATAGGAGTAACTTATGGTTATGGCATACAAATACTGCTTACGAGTATAATAGTTGTTGGAGCAACAATGGGGCCTTAGTATAAGATTGATAGTTAATCAAACATTTATTTCATGAACTGTCACACTATATAATATATAATACCTATGTTTTAACTGCGGTTAAATGAGAAGGTTGAGAAGACCAACAGTTAAACTCTGCTAGTGTGTGAAGGATTTTAGGGAGGCACTCGCCTTTAAAAATTCTAAATTTCCTCAGTAACTATTGGTTTTTCAAAAAAAAAATTTGTACAAAAAATGTGGTCAATATTCAGGATCACATAACAGTTTTTGATTCATCCTTCTATCTTTAACAGCAAGAAAGTTATGATAAATTATTATGCAATATCTCGGAACTGTGAAAATGGTAATCAGAAATTTTAATTTTTCTCACAAACGATTGGGTTCTCAAAGAATTTTATTCTTACAAAAACTGTGCTGATCATTGGGGTTCACATAACAGTCTTTGATTCATACTTCTATCTTCAATAGCAAAAAAGTTATTAAAGATTATGTTAAAAATCCCAAATGTTCATTTTTCTCGGAAACTACTGGTCTCTCAAAAAAATGTATCTTTATAAAAAGTGTGCTCACTGTTCAGGCTCACATAACAGTCTTTGATTCATACTTCTATCTTTAACAGCAAGAAAGTTATGAGAAATTATGCAATATCTCCGAACTGTGAAAATGGTAAAAATCAGAAATTTTAATTTTTCTCGAAAACAGTTGGGTTCTCAAAGAATTTTATTCTTACAAAAATTGTGCTGACCACTGGGACTCACATAACAGTCTTTGATTTATACTTCTATATTCAATAGTAAAAAAGTTATCCAACATTATGCTAAATATCACCAATGTTGATTTTTCTCGAAAACTACTGGTCTCTCAAGAAAATTTATTCTTATAAAAAGTGTGCTCACTGTTCAGGCTCACATAACAGTCTTTGATTTATCCTTCTATCTTTAATAGCAAGAAAGTTATGAAAAATTATGCAATATCTCTGAACTGTGAAAATGGTAAAAATCGCAAATGTTGATTTTTCTCCAAAACTACTGGTCTCTCAAAAAAAATTATTGTAATAAAAAATGTGCTCACTCTTGAGGTTTATATAACAATCCTTGATTCATCCTTCTATCTTTAATAATAAAAAAGTTATGAACAATTATGCCATATCTCCGAACCATTAAAACCATTGGATTCTCAAAAGAGTAAAAAATCTATTCTATAAATATCAATAGCCTAACTCTATAATACACATCTAGTATGTTATTCTAGATGAGATCTTGTGGTCGTAAAGTTTCTTCCCCATCACCTGGCGTATAAATAGAAAGAAAAGCGACTCTTGGGTCAGAAAGTAGGGCAAATTGTGGGCGCGAGCAGATCTCGCTGCCATCGTCTAATTTTAGCCCATTTTTAGCGGCTTGCACGTAAAAGTCAATGTCCTCCGTTAGCGATATGGTGATGAGACCAAAATATTTTGATTTATTTTGGACATTATGTAACGACATGTACAGGCGACGACTTTTTCTCTCTCTCACTGTCTTTCAGTTGTTTCAATGTTTCGGTAATGAGGCATTCACTCCTGCTATTGTCTAAATTTAGCTGCTTCAACTTATAAATAAGGATTTTTCGTATATGATGATGTTTTTAAGTAGAATTCAGGTTTTTACAGTTTGGAGGTTTTTCAAAATGCTTCATAACGTTCATGCTATTGAAGGTAGAAGCTCCAATTAAAGACTGATATATATACGCCAAGACCCTGGTTATATGTCTTGTTAGGGTAATTTTTTTAAAGAAATCAGCGGTTTTTGAAGAAAGATCACATTTTCAATTTTTGCCATTTTCATGGTTCCGAGAGTTTGCATAATTTTTCGTAGCGTTTTTGCTATTGAAGATAGAAGGATGAATCAAGGACTATTGTGTAAGGCCTAATAGTGAGCATATTTTCTATAAGAATACAATTTTTTGAGAACCCAGTGGTTTTTGACGAAAATTAAAATTTCTGATTTTGACCATTTATACAGTTCGGAGATATTGCGCAATTTTTCATAACTTTGTTGTTATTGAAGATAGAAGAACGAATCAAGGACTATTATGTAAGGCCTAAGAGTGAGCTTATTTTCTATAAGAATATTTTTTTTTGAAAACCCAATAGTTTTTGAGAAAAATTAAAATTGCTGATGTTTATTATTTTCACAGCTCAGAGATATTGCCTAATTTTGCATAACTTTTTTACTATTACAGATAGAAGGATGAATCAAAGACTGTTATGTGAGCCTCTATAATGAGCACATTTTCTATGAGAATAATTTTTTTTGACAAACTAGTGCTTTTTGAGAAAAATTAACTTTCGTGGTTTTTAACATAATGTTTGATAACTTCTTTGCTATTGAAAATAGGCCTATAAATCAAAAACTCTTATGTGAGCTTCAATAGTGAGCACAATTTCTATAAGAACAAAATTTTTTGATAAGTCAATGGTTTTTGGGAAAAATTTAAATTTTCTCACTTTTATGCCTTGGCTAATTTCCAAAACTTGTGATAACTTTTTTGATTTTAAAGATAGAAGGATGAATCAAAGACTATTAGGTGAGTCCTAATAGTGGGCACAATTCCTGTAAGAATTATTTTTTTTTAAACCAAGTGGTTTTTGAGAAAAATTAAAATTTCTGATTTTTACCATTTTCACAGTTCGGAGATATTGCCTAATTTTGCATAACTTTTTTACTATTAGAGATAGAAGGATGAATCAAAGACTGTTATGTGAGCCCTTACAGTGAGCACATTTTCTATAAGAATAATTTTTTTTGACAAACCAGTGCTTTTTGAGAAAAAAATTATTTTGTGATTTTCAACATAATGTTTGATAACTTCATTGCTATTGAAGATAGAAGAATGAATCAAAGGCTGTTATATGAGCCTCAATAGTGAGCACAGTTTCTGCAAAAATATTTTTTTTTAATCAATGGTTTTTGAAAAAACAGAAAATTTCCAAATTTTTCTCACCTTTATGCCTCGGATAATTTCCAAAACTTGTCAGAACTTTTTTGCTTTTAAAGATAGAAGAATGAATCAAAGACTGTTAGGTGAACCCCAATAGTGAGCACAATTCCTGTAAGAATGATTTTTTTAAAACCCAGTGGTTTTTGAGAAAAATTTAAATTTCTGATTCTTACCATTTTCACAGCTCGGAGATATTGCCTAATTTGGCATAACTTTTTTACTATTAGAGATAGAAGGATGAATCAAAGACTGTTATGTGAGCCTTTATAGTGAGCACATTTTCTATCAGAATAATTTTTGTTGACAAACCAGTGCTTTTTGAAAAAAAAATTATTTTGTGATTTTCAGCATAATGTTTGATAACTTCTTTGCTATTGGAAATAGACCTATGAATCAAAGACTCTTATGTTAGCTTCAACAGTGAGCACAATTTCTATAAGAACAAAATTCTTTGAGAAGTTAATGGTTTTTGGAAAAAATTAAAATTTTCAATTTTTTCTCACTTTTATGCCTCGGCTAATTTTCAAAACTTGTGATAACTTTTTTGCTATTAAAGATAGAAGGATGAATCAAAGACTGTTAGGTGAGCCCCAATAGTGAGCACAATTCCTGTAAGAATTATTTTTTTAAAACCCAGTGGTTTTTGAAAAAAAAAAATTCTGATTTTTACCATTTTTACAGCTTGAAGATATTGCCTAATTTTGCATAACTTTTTTACTATGAGAGGTAAAAGGATGAATCAAAGACTGTTATGTGAGCCCTTACAGTGAGCACATTTTCTATAAGAATAATTTTTTTTTGACAAACCAGTGCTTTTTGAGAAAAAAATTATTTTGTGATTTTCAGCATAATGTTTGATAACTTCTTTGCTATTGAAAATAGACATATGAATCAAAAACTCTTATGTAAGCTTCACCAGGGAGCACAATTTCTATAAGAACCTAATTTTTTAGAAGTCAATGGTTTTTGGAAAAAATTAAAATTTTCAAAATTTTCTCACTTTTATGCCTCGCCTAATTTCCAAAACTTGTGATAACTTTTTTGCTTTTAAAGATAGAAGGATGAATCAAAAACTATTAGGTGAGCCTCAATAGTGGGCACAATTCCTGTCAGAATGATATTTTTAAACCGAGTGGTTTTCAAAAAAAATTAGAATCTCTGATTTTTATCATTTTCACAGCTCGGAGATATTGCTTAACTTTCCATAACTTTTTTACTATTAAAGATAGAAGGATGAATCAAAGACTGTTATGTGAGCCCTTACAGTGAGCACATTTTCTATAAGAATAATTTTTTTTTGACAAACCAGTGCTTTTTGAGAAAAAAATTATTTTGTGATTTTCAGCATAATGTTTGATAACTTCTTTGCTATTGAAAATAGACATATGAATCAAAAACTCTTATGTAAGCTTCACCAGGGAGCACAATTTCTATAAGAACCTAATTTTTTAGAAGTCAATGGTTTTTGGAAAAAATTAAAATTTTCAAAATTTTCTCACTTTTATGCCTCACCTAATTTCCAAAACTTAGTATAATTTTCTTGCTATTCAAGATAGAACGATGAATCAAAGACTGTTAGGTGAGCCCCAATAGTGAGCACAATTCCTGTAAGAATGATTTTTTTTAAAACCCAGTGGTATCTTGAAAAAAATTAAAATCCCTTATTTTTAACATTTTTACAACTTGGAGATATTGCCTAATTTTGCATAACTTTTTTACTATTAGAGATAGAAGGATGAATCAAAGACTGTTATGTGAGCCCTTACAGTGAGCACATTTGCTATAAGAATAATTTTTTTTGACAAACCAGTGCTTTTTGAGAAAAAAATTATTTTGTGATTTTCAGCATAATGTTTGATAACTTCTTTGCTATTGAAAATAGATCTATGAATCAAAAACTCTTAAGTGAGCTTCAATACTGAGTACAATTTCTATAAGAACAAAATTTTTTGAGAAGTTAATGGTTTTCGGAAAAAATTAAAATTTTCAAAATTTTCTCACTTTTATGCCTCAGCTAATTTCCAAAACTCCTGATAACTTTTTTGCTTTTAAAGATAGAAGGATGAATCAAAGACTGTTAGGTGAACCTCAATAGTAAGCACAATTCCTGTCAGAATGATTTTTTTAAAACCCTGTGGTTTTTGAAAAAAATTAAAATCTTTGATTTTTACAATCTTCACAGCTCAGAGATATTGCTAAATTTTGCATAACTTTTTTACTATTAAAGATAGAAGGATGAATCAAAGACTGTTATGTGAGCCCTTACAGTGAGCACATTTTCTATAAGAATATTTTTTTTTTGACAAACCAGTGCTTTTTGAGAAAAAAATTATTTTATGATTTTCAGCATAATGTTTGATAACTTCTTTGCTATTGAAGATAGAAGAATGAATCAAAGACTGTTATATGAGCCTCAATAGTGAGCACAATTTCTGCAAAAATAATTTTTTTTTAATTAATGGTTTTTGAAAAAACTGAAAATTTCCAAATTTTTCTCACTTTTTTGCCTCGGCTAGTTCCCAAAACTTCTGATAACTTTCTTGCTATTAAAGATAGAAGGATGAATCAAAAACTGATATATGAACCTCAACACTGACCACAATTCCTGTAAGAAAGTTTTTTTTTGAAGATCCAAAACTGAAATTTTTCTCACTTTTATGCCTCGGCTAGTCCCCAAAACTTCTGATAACTTCCTTGCTATTAAAGATAGACAACTGAATCAAACGCTATTAATTAAACCTACATATTGAGTAATTAAAATAAAACGCACCAGCATAGAAGATCAAATAGAGCTCTCCCACTCTACATTCTCGTTCGTTTGTGTTAGCGAACTTATCTAAGAGACGTTGACCCTTCGCAGCCACTGAGCGTGTATGTTTTAAAGCAACGGCAACGTAGCTTCGATTTTAATTTTTCCTTATTTTCTCTTCTATAAGGAGAAAATATTTTTTAGAATCCACTTACAAGGTACAAATAACGTTTATTAATATGGACCGTCAATATTTATGAGGACTTATGCATACAATCGGTGTGAGTATTGTTCTTTAATTAAGGGGAATTCCTGACCTGAAATGACCTGGTTTAGGGAAATTTGGTGTGGAACGAAAAAAGTTTTTGAATGTAGGAAAATGACGTTCTATTGTCATGTTTTGGCAATTGGGTGGTTTTTTTTTAAATTTGAATAACTGGTTTGCTATTAATGATACCGACACATTTTTTTGTTAGAATAACATTTTTATTCAACGGACATTCAGAAAACTATTGATAACTTTTCAACTGTTGAAGATAGAGACCTGAAACAACAAATGGCATTTTTTTTAACAACCACTGGTTTTCAAGTAAAATGCTTGGGACTTCTGTACGGCATAACCTGGACGAAAACAACCTTTAGGGATGACCTCTAGCTGAACAACTCGATTATCTTGAATGTATTTCACGTTTTAGCATTAATGATGCTATTTTCTAGTGCCGATACAGTCGATGCAGCCGACACGCATATTAAAGAATGTATTCACCCGAATGGAAGCCGTCCAAGGACCGTTGGCGCTACTCAGGAAGTACGTGAACGAAAAAACAAGGATCAAGGTAAAGTTTTTCCAAAGAAAAACGTATTTTATTTATTTATAAAGCACGTATTACCATAATATAACCAAGGTGAGTGATTTCAATGCTACTTATCGAGTGAGGTAGCGGGAAACCTTGAGGACATTTGAATATTGGTGCAAAACAACGTTTATTATAATTTTTTTTTTTGTTAATTTTCGTGGAGATTTCAATTTAAAATTATGCACGTCAGAGGCCTGGGGTGAAGATGTTTACGTTAAGGTAGGTCAGAAAGAAATTTAGAATTTTTTTGTGTCGTTTTTTTAATGGGTCAAAGGGCATTCATTGTACCAAAGTGGAGGTAATAACCTCAAAATGTCCGAGAAAATTGTGGTATTTGAAGGTTATGTTTAATTGTCACGTGATTTTGCAATCGCAACATTAGAGGAATGAATTTAAAGGTTATTGATTCAGTTACTTTTGTTCAACTAGTAGAAAAATTATATTCTTCAACTTTAACGGTCCATATCTCGTAAACGGTTGCTCTGACAGAAAAAGTTATTCTTATCATTTTTATGAAAAATCTTCTGAAGTACAAATAAGCTTAATACACATTTCTTCATAAACCGCATAGTTTTTGAGATATTTGCAATAATAGCCGAGGGAATCTTGAAATAATTCTCGTAAAAAATTATGTGCTTCAACTTTGATGGTCCATATCTCATGAACGGTTGCTTTGACAAAAAAAGTTATTCTTATCATTTTTATGTAAAATATTCCGGACTACAAATAAGCTTAATACACATTTCTTCATAAACCGCATAGTTTTTGAGATATTTGCAATAATAGCCCAGGAAATCTTGACATAATTCTCGTAAAAAATTATGTTCTTCAGCTTTAACGGTCCATATCTCACGAACAGTTGCTTTGACAAAAAAAGTTATTTTTATCATTTTTATGTAAAATCTTCTGGACTACAAATAAGCTTAGTACATATTTCTTCATAAATCGCATAGTTTTTGAGATATTTGCAATCTTAGACGAGGGAATCTTGCAATAATTCTCGTGGTCCATATCTCATGAACGGTTGCTTTGACAAAAAAAGTTATTCTCATCATTTTTATGAAAAATCTTCTGGACTACAAATAAGCTTAATACATATTTCTTCATAAATCGCATAGTTTTTGAGATATTTGCAATAATAGCCAACGGAATCTTGCAATAATTCTCATGAAAAATTATGTTCTTTAACTTTGATGGTCTATATCTCATGAACGGTTGCTCTGACAGGAAAAATTATTTTTATCATTTTTATGTAAAATCTTCCAGATTACAAATAAGCTTATGATACATTTCTTCATAAACTGCATAGTTTTTGAGATATTTGCAATAATAGCCAACGGAATCTTGCAATAATTCTCGTGAAAAATTATGTGCTTCAACTTTGACGGTCCATATCTCATGAACGGTTGCTTTGACAAAAAAAGTTATTCTTATCATTTTTATGTAAAATATTCTGGACTACAATTAATCTTATGACACATTTCTTTATAAATCGCATAGTTTTTGAGGTATTTGCAATAATAGCCGAGGGAATCATGAAATAGTTCTCGTAAAAAATTATGTTTTTCAACTTTGACAGTACATATTTCGTGAACGGTTGCTCTGACAAAAAAAATTATTCTTATCATTTTTATGAAAAATCTTCTGAACTACAAATAAGCTTACGACATATTTCTTCATAAATCGCATAGTTTTTGAGATATTTGCAATAATAGCCGAGGAAATCTTGAAATAATTCTCGTTAAAAATTATGTGCTTCAACTTTGACGGTCCATATCTCATGAACGGTTGCTTTGACAAAAAAAGTTATTTTTATCATTTTTATGTAAAATCTTCTGGACTACAAATAAGCTTAATACATATTTCTTCATAAACCGCATAGTTTTTGAGATATCTGCAATAGCCATATAGCCAACGGAATCTTGCAATAATTCTCGTGAAAAATTATGTTCTTCAACTTTGATGGTCTATATCTCATGAACGGTTGCTTTGACAAAAAAAGTTATTCTTATCATTTTTATGTAAAATCTTCTAAATTACAAATAAGCTTATGACACATTTCTTGATAAACCGCATACTTTTTGAGATATTTGCAATCATAGCCAAGGGATTCTTGAAATAATTCTCGTAAAAAATTATGTTTTTCAGTTTTGATGGTCCATATCTCATGAACGGTTGCTTTGACAAAAAAAGTTTTTCTTATCATTTTTATTAAAAATCTTCTGGGCTACAAATAAGCTTAATACACATTTCTTCATAAACTGCATAGTTTTTGAGATATTTGCAATAATAGCCGAGGAAATCTTGAAATAATTCTCGTAAAAAATTGTTCTTTAACTTTGACGGTCCATATCTCGTGAACGGTTGCTTTGATAAAAAAAGTTATTCTTATCATTTTCATGGAAAATCTTCTGGGCTACAAATAAGCTTACGACATATTTCTTCATAAATCGCATAGTTTTTGAGATATTTGCAATCTTAGACGAGGGAATCTTGCAATAATTCTCGTGATCCATATCTCATGAACGGTTGCTTTGACAAAAAAAGTTATTCTCATCATTTTTATGAAAAATTTTCTGGACTACAAATAAGCCTAATACATATTTCTTCATAAATCGCATAGTTTTTGAGATATTTGCAATAATAGCCAACGGAATCTTGCAATAATTCTCATGAAAAATTATGTTCTTCAACTTTGATGGTCCATATGTCATGAACGGTTGCTCTGACAGAAAAAATTATTCTTATCATTTTTACGTAAAATCTTCTGGGCTACAAATAAGCTTATGACACATTTCTTCATAAATCGCATAGTTCTTGACATATTTGCCATAACAGCAAATTTTTACACAAAAAATTGATAAAAACCCAATTTCTTCGTAGATTTTTCTTGACACGTCATTGGTCTTAACTAATTGAACCCACTAGAAACGTAAAACAAAATTTTCTCTAACCAAACAACCTCGTTGAATTCAAGCTTCCTTGCCGTACGTACGTTTTGGCCCTGGCGTTGACCATGGTTACTATTCATCCATACTAATCATTCAATTATCGAATAAATGAAGGTTTTTCAGTTTAAATACAGAGCGTTTCCTTAAATAAATAAACACGCAGAGACGAATTTTCCACAGTGACAGGGATAGAAATCACAATTACCAAACGAGTAACAAAGATAGTGAAGTCAGAATAGCCAAGGATGAATTGGTTCTTCTTCCTTGTTTTTCACTAGACAAACGACAGAAACAGTTGAAATAAAAAATGCATAAAAGTGCTCTCGTTTACAACAAACGTGACAATATGTTTACATGTATGTCACACATAATTTAACTACAGGTCTATTGTTAAACAAAAGAAAAAACAACAACCGTGATCAATATCATTCATTAACCTTGTCAGTTCAGGACATGCGTAAGTGTTTGTTGATCGTGATGCAGTCGTACGCTGCATACTAATAGTTTTCACTTTTTTGTGCGAACGTTTATGGTTTATTAGCCAAGTTATGCATGATTCATTATTATTATGATCGTGCGTTGAATGATCATCATCAACTTTTTATCCCCTGACGTCATGATTGGCTGTCCCTATTGGTTCTTCTTGAGGTCATCGCATTTTCGGTATAAGTGCCAAAAATCTAATGGTACCATTAAGTTCATTGGAAAAAAGTAGCTGAAAAAGAGTACCATATCAATGGGTTTAAACATTTCTCTTACTGTTCTTTAAATATCAGAAATCAAGTGGTTTTTATTGAAAACTATATATGGAATACCCGTTGAGATCCTTTATTTAACAGTTATTTTTAGCTCTTATGCGTTCTTTGTTCTGATGATGTTTTCTTCCTTGTTTCACTGTTTATTAGTCACTGATAATTAACGAGTTAGGCGCGGGGGGTCATAAACAATATTTTCAAGTGGATATCTGTTTTATCGTCATGAAATGAAATAATGAGAGATAAACCTGACCGTCAAACCAGACTGTTCGAACGAATATAGGTGACCAAGTCAGTAATAAAAATTATTACATTGGCATTACCGATTCCATAACGTAACCTTAACAAGAAGGCGGAATTCGCTGCGATTCCTTTTCTGGCGGAGGACGAGGAAACGAGGTTTAACCATAGAGTTCACGAGAGTGGAATCATTATCTCAAAAACTATGCGGTTTACGAAGAAATGTGTCATAAGCTTATTTGTAGTCCGGAATATTTTACATAAAAATGATAAGAATACCTTTTTTTGTCAGAGCAACCGTTCACGAGATATGGACTGTCAAAGTTGAAGAACATAATTTTTGACGGGAATTATTTCAAGATTCCCTCGGCTATTATTGCAAATATCTCAAAAACTATGCGGTTTATGAAGAAATGTGTCATAAGCTTATTTGTAGTCCGGAAGATTTTACGTAAAAATGATTAGAATAACTTTTTTTGTCAAAGCAACTGTTTATGAGATATGGACCGTCAAAGTTGAAGAACATAATTTTTTACGGGAATTATTGCAAGATTCCCTCGGCTATTATTGCAAATATCTCAAAAACTATGCGGTTTATGAAAAAATGTGTATTAGGCTTATTTGTAGCCCAGAAAATTTTATATATAAATGATAAGAATAACTTTTTCTGTCAAAGCAACTGTTCACGAAATATGGACCGTCAAAGTTGAAGGACATAATTTTTTACGAGAATTATTTCCAGATTCCCTTGGCTATTATTGCAAATATCTCAAAAACTATGCGGTTTATGAAGAAATGTGTCATAAGCTTATTTGTAGTTCAGAAGATTTTACATAAAAATGATACGAATAACTTTTTTTGTCAAAGCAACCGTTCACGAAATATGGACCGTCAAAGTTGAAGAACATATTTTTTGACGAGAATTATTTCAAGATTCTCTCGGCTATTATTGCAAATATCTGAAAAACTATGCCGTTTATGAAGAAATGTGTATTAAACTTATTTGTAGTCCAGAAGATTTTACGTAAAAATGATAAGAATAACTTTTTTTGTCAAAGCAACCGTTCACGAAATATGGACCGTCAAAGTTGAAGAACATATTTTTTTACGAGAATAATTTCAAGATTTCCTCGGCTATTATTGCAAATATCTCAAAAACTATGCGGTTTATGAAGAAATGTGTCATAAGCTTATTGGTAGTCCGGAAGATTTTACATATAAATGATAAGAATAACTTTTTTTGTCAAAGCAACCGTTCACGAAATGTGGACCGTCAAAGTTGAAGAACATAATTTTTTACGAGAATTATTTCAAGATTTCCTCGGCTATTATTGCAAATATCTCAAAAACTATGCGGTTTATGAAGAAATGTGTATTAAGCTTATTTGTAGTCCAGAAGATTTTACATAAAAATGATAAGAATAACTTTTTTTGTCAGAGCAACCGTTCATGAGATAGCGACCGTCAAAGTTGAAGAACATAATTTTTTACGAGAATTATTTTAAGATATCCTCGGCTATTATTGCAAAAATCTCAAAAACTATGCGGTTTATGAAGAAATGTGTCATACGCTTATTTGTAGTCCAGAAGATTTTACATAAAAATGATAAAAATAACTTTTTTTGTCAAAGCAACCGTTCACGAGATATGGACTGTCATAGTTGAAGAACATAGTTTTTTACCAGAATAATTTCAAGATTTCCTCGGCTAATATTGCAAATATCTCAAAAACTATGCGGTTTATGAAGAAATGCGTCATAAGCTTATTTGAAGTCCAGAAGATTTTTTATAAAAATGATAAGAATCACTTTTTTTGTCAAAGCAACTGTTCATGAGATATGGACCGTTAAAGTTGAAGAACATAATTTTTTACGAGAATAATTTCAAGATTTCCTCGGCTATTATTGCAAATGTCTCAAAAACTATGCGATTTATAAAAAAATGTGTCATAAGCTTATTTGTAGTCCAGAAGATTTTACATAAAAATGATAAGAATAACTTTTTTTGTCAGAGTAACCGTTCACGAGATATGGACCGTCAAAGTTGAAGAACATAATTTTTTACGAGAATTATTTCAAGATTCCCTCGGCTATTATTGCAAATATCTCAAAAACTATGCGATTTATGAAGAAATTTGTCAAAAGCTTATTTATAGTCCAGAAGATTTGTCATTAAAATGATAAGAATAACTTTTTTTGTCAGAGCAACCGTTCACGAGATATGGATCGTCAAAGTTGAAGAACATAATTTTTTACGAGAATTATTTCAAGATTCCCTCGGTTATTATTGCAAGTATCTCAAAAACTATGCGGTTTATGAAGAAATGTGTCATAAGCTTATTTATAGTCCAGAAGATTTGTCATTAAAATGATAGGAATAACTTTTTTTGTCAGAGCAACCGTTCACGAGATATGGACCGTCAAAGTTGAAGAACATAATTTTTTACGAGAATTATTTCAAGATTCCCTCGGTTATTATTGCAAATATCTCAAAAACTATGCGGTTTATGAAGAAATGTGTCATAAGCTTATTTGTAGTCCGGAAGATTTTACATAAAAGTCATAAGATTCACTTTTTTTGTCGAAGCAACCGTTCACGAGATATGGATCGTCAAAGTTGAAGGACCTAATTTTTGCCGAGAATTATTTCGAGATTCCCTCGGCTATTATTGCAAATATCTCAAAAACTATGCGGTTTATAAAGAAATGTGTCATAAGCTTATTTGTAGTCCGGAAGATTTTACATAAAAATGATAAGATTAACTTTTTTTGTCAAAGCAACCGTTCATGAGATATGGACCGTCAAAGTGGAAGAAGATTCCCTCGGCTATTAGTGCAAATATCACAAAAACTATGCGGTTTATGAAGAAATGTGTCATAAGCTTATTTGTAGTCCAGAAGATTTTAAATTAAAATGATAAGAATAACTTTTTTTGTCAGAGCAACCGTTCACGAGATATGGACCGTCAAAGTTGACGAACATATTTTTTTACGAAAATTATTGCAAGATTCCCTCGGCTATTATTGCAAATATCTCAAAAACTATGCGGTTTATAAAGAAATGCGTCATAAGCTTATTTGTAGTCCAGAAGATTTTACATAAAAATGATAAAAATAACTTTTTTTGGCAAAGCAACCGTTCATGAGATATGGACCGTCAAAGTTGAAGAACATAATTTTTTACGAGAATTATTTTAAGATTCCTTCGGCTATTATTGCAAATATCTCAAAAACTATGCGATTTATGAAGAAATGCGTCATAAGCTTATTTGTAGTCCAGAAGATTTTTCATAAAAATGATAAGAATAACTTTTTTTGTCAAAGCAACCGTTCATGAGATATGGACCGTCAAAGTTGACGAACATAATTTTTTACGAGAATTATTTCAAGATTCCCTCGGCTATTATTGCAAATATCTCAAAAACTATGCGATTTATGAAGAAATTTGTCATAAGCTTATTTATAGTCCAGAAGATTTGTCATTAAAATGGTAAGAATAACTTTTTTTGTCAGAGCAACCGTTCACGAGATATGGACCGTCAAAGTTGAAGAACATAATTTTTTACGAGAATAATTTCAAGATTTCCGCGGCTATTATTGCAAATATCTCAAAAACTATGCAGTTTATGAAGAAATGTGTATTAAGCTTATTGGTAGCCCAGAAGATTTTACATAAAAATGATAAGAATAACTTTTTTTGTCAAAGCAACCGTTCATGAGATATGGACCGTCAAAGTTAAAGAACATAATTTTTGACGAGAACTATTTCGAGATTCCCTCGGCTATTATTACAAATATCCGAAAAACTATGCCGTTTATGAAGAAATGTGTATTAAACTTATTGGTAGTACGGAAGATTTTACATACAAATGATAAGAATAACTTTTTTTGTCAGAGCAACCGTTCATGAGATATGGACCGTCACAGTTGACAAATACAATTTTTCCATGAAAATAATTTCAAGATTCCCTCGGCTATTATTGAAAATAATAAAAATTTGGATTTTTATTATTTTCTTAACAATTCTAATGATGAAATCAGCTTCTTGATAGCAAGTACTATACATGCTCCATTAAAAATGTCCTCAATCTATACAATTAAGGAAGTAAATCATGATAACGAATAAATGAAATGACGTGAAAGATCAGCCAAAATATCTAGAACGGAGGGTTAGAAATAAAAATATCCGGGAACAAATGGGACTTCAGGACCCATGATAACTAGCATCAAGAATTCCTAAACAAACAATGAATTAGATACCATAAAACCCTTTGTAGCAAATAGGCATTATTGTAACATATGCTGAATAAAGACATTTTATTATTATTATTATTATTATTATTATTATTATTATTATTATTATTATTATTATTATTATTAGTAGATTAGTAGATTATTATTAGGGAATTTGTATATGAAACCTAGACGATAGACAATGGAAGGATGGATGGAAATTGAGTCTAGATATTGGACATAAATCATAACTCCTTTAAAAAAATGAGAGACGGAAGTGCCTCAACTGCCTGGAAGAAACGAGAAATTCATTAGATTCCCTTGAAACTATAAAAACTGACCTGTTAATAAGGTCAGAAGAAATAAAAGAACCTCGTATCAGATCTCGACAACTCATTTAATCAACTACCCGTGACAAACTGTTTACCTCTTCTTTTTTCCTGTTACTGTTTTGATGACCTGTTATTGCTTTATCAACTTACAATAATGGCTTTAAAATTAGAAAACAATAGTGCCGTAAAAAGTACGAAAGTAAATGGGAAAAGGGTGATGAGCCTCCATGGATTCGTTTGCTTACTTAAAACTTATTCAGCGAATGGAGAACTGTAAAGTTACATGTAAGCCGACGTAGGCAAAAAAATAAATGAACAGTTTATCCAAGCAAGAGAGAATTAAAAAACAAAAAAAATAACGACGTAAATTCGGCAATCGCTGGTGCACTGGGTAAGTAGGTATACGGTAACGAATATCCACCATTTACTTTCGCGATGGACCTTGGAGGCGCGAGGTCTTCAACGAGGTCATCGCACAAGGTCTTCACACCTAAAGAACATGGCGGTCTCGACCTTGCCTACTACAGGATTCATTTTTTTTTCGATGAAATCCTCCGGTTAAAGTGCGTTTCCAATCAAAATATTCAAATATACTTATTGTCTCGTTATCTGGGGTATAACATACACTATCAACTTAAAAAAAAAAAAATTGGATATTTTACTTGTAGTATTTAATTTTAAAATTTAAATTTCGCGCCTTTAGATATAACGTCATATGTGTTGACAGTTATTACGTTTTGTTAGGTTGGCATAAGTGATTGACAAGGAGATTATGACGTGACTCGATTATGACGAGACTCGATTATGACGAGACGCATTAATAATTTATGTATTTTAAAATTATGGATTTGTTAGTTATGAGTTTTAATTTGTGTATTTGTTTAACCGAATATAAGGCCATTCTACATACCTGATTTTTTATAAAATTTTTCGAAGTAAGAATAATACCGACACGTTTAATTTTTTTCTTCTAAAACGATTTGAAATTGTACATTTTTTAAATGTCCGTATTTTCAGCATAAGACAGAAAAATTAAATAAAGCACAAGCTAAATTAAATAAAACTTTATATCTAATTAAAAGATTTTATACATAATAAATAATATATACAGGGTGTCCTATTTGCTCTCTGTGACTATTGCTATTTCCGAAACTAGAGGAGATGTGTCTAAAAAATTATTTAGATTTTCAAGAAGAATACAAATTATAAAACCTTTGTGAATGAAAAACCATTTTATGAATTTTTTATATTAAAAATCTAATACCTAGCAATTCAAGAACAATCGGCTACAATAATTGAATTTTATTTTCTACATAAATATAATATCTTAAAATATTACTAAAAGTTACGCAAATTCGTAATTTCACGGTTAAAATATGTCGAGTGTAAACATAGTCAAACGTGGAAATTTAAAAGTTCTCCCCTAGGATAAAATTGCTTATAACTTTGGTTCTACATGGGATAGAAAAACGACTTATACCTTTTTATAATCTAAAAATATGAGGCTACAACTTGATTAATTACGAATTTTCATTTGTGTTTGTATAAAATTTTTATAACGTAAAATTCATTTGGAATAATTAAAACCGTTTATGCGTTGAGAATTTTTAACTTTGGAAATTAATTGTGTGCACCCTGTATGTCACAGATGAACCATAACTGCTTGAGCAAATGCGTCATTCATTTTAGTACAACATACTAAAATCTCATTTTTTCACTATTATTATAAATACCCCAAAAGTAATTTTTTCCGATTAAGTACTAATCGCTAAAAATCATCTTGCACACTGAATATTTACAAAGCAAACTATGGCTGCGTTTCCATGGCAACCAAAACGGGGAGTTTCGCCAGTAAAAGACCCTTTTTATAATCCGAATTTAACTATTGAAACCGATTGAAATCGGGCCAGAATCGCCTCTAATCTGTTCCTGAAGCCTTCTACTATTTTTACATGTACAAATCATAAAGTAAAAAGCTTTTTTTACACCCTAAAACATCAATTGAAAATGGTCGATTTTGACGTCTATCATCACCAATTTTAATGGCGTCTTTGTCATCATGACGTCATATTGGTTTAATCGACTCGGACACAGTGGACCGATATAAGGCATTTTGCTAGATAAAAATTACGATACAGTGGGTACTAATGATGAAAAAAAATCTAATCGGGATTTAATGTATTTATTACGTGGGATTATTTTTTTTTTAACTTTTAATTCACTCAACAACACTCAAAGAAAAATTGTAACCAATGCGCGCAAGTGCTTACAAAATAATGGTGGTCATTTCGAACATTTAGATTGTTAACAATTTATTTCATAATTATGTACATATTATTTAATAGCCTTTATTTATTTTAAATACATTATGGATTTATTTTTGTTCACATTTATATTGTTTATTAAAAGTAAATTTATTATAAAGTTAGTCAGATCATTGTTGTAATATTCATTTTTTTTAATGACCTTTTTTTAATATTGTTATTCACGTAATTTCACGGCTCAAATATGCCGAGTGTAATTTTAGTCAAAACGTGGAAATTTAAAAGTTCTTCTCTTGGGGAGTTTTCGCACAACATCCGGACCCGTAGGATAAAATTGCTTATAACTTTGGTTCTATATGGGATAGAAAAACGACATATACCTTTTTATAATCTAAAAATATGAGGCTACAGCTTGATTAATTACGAATTTTCATTTGTATTTGTATAAAATTTTTATAATGTAAAATTCATTTGGAATAATTAAAACCGTTTATGAGTTGAAAATTTTTAACTTTGGAAATTAATTGTGCGCACCCTGTATGTCACAGATAAACCATAGCTGCTTGAGCAAATGCGTCATTCATTTTAGTACAACATACTAAAATCTCATTTTTTCACTATTATCATAAATACCCCAAAAGTAATTTTTTTCCGATTAAGTACCAATCGCTAAAATCCACCTTGCACACTGAATATTTACAAAGGAACCTATGGCTGCGTTTCCATGGCAACCTAAACGGGGAGTGTCGCCAGAAAAAAGACCCCTTTTGTAATCGAAATTTAACTATTAAAACCGATTGGAATCGGGCCAGAATCGCCTCTAATCTGTTCCTGAAGCCTTCTACTATTTTTACATGTACAAATCATACGGTAAAAAGCTTTTTTTACACCCTAAAACATCAATTGAAAATGGTCGATTTTGACGTCTATCGTCACCAATTTTAATGGCGTCTTTGTCATCATGACGTCATATTGGTTTAATCGACTCGGACACAGTGGACCGATATAAGGCATTTTGCTAGACAAAAATTACGATACAGTGGGTACTAATGATGAAAAAAAAATCTAATCGGGATTTAATGTATTTATTATGTGGGATTATTTTTTTTTGTTATTTGCCCAATTCGAATGCAAATTAATATTTGAAGTTGACGTAGGGTATAATTATTAATTTTTTACAGAATTGCTTAAAATATTAACAGGAATTTAATTGATAAAAAATGGAAAACAAAAAAGGAGCAAGATTGGTGGTACCCTGAGTAACACCGCTATACGTTTTATAAACATATGACCTAAAGCCATTATTACAATTGGCTAGATACGAAAAATTCCCATACATCTTAAGGAATTGTGTGGATGTGATTTAACCTCAAAAAAACAGGGTTCAACATCTCGTCCGATTTAATTAAAAAAAAACAATTTCGTTTTTAAAATATTTAAAAACAAATATTCGGTTTTATTTTCAGGTGGTGACACGTAACGAGAAGGGCGTGCGGGGTTACTGTATCGCAAGCCTGCTAGCGTTCGATAAACACACGAACCTCGTCCTCGACGAGGTCCACGAGGTTTGGCGCAGGTCAATTAAGGTCAAGAAATGCGCACAATTTATGGGTAAATTAATCAGTTATCAGAATTTAGTTTTCAAGTAATGTGGTGTCAGTAGGGCTGAATCAGGAAGTATACAGGTCCGGCAAATTGCTTTCTTGGGTGCATTAACACGCAGCAGAAAGGTGCTTGCCACGTTTTAACTTGATGTGAACTTTGACTTTGGCAGGTTAAATTTAGTACCAATTTTACTGAAGGATATACAAGATTTATTTTTAAAAAAAATTAACTTAATTGGTAAATATCGGTCGTTGTGTGTTGACCCTTTAAACTGATAAACGCCTTAAGTTCTGCATTAAATAGTCGGTAAATCAATCGGGATTGAGTTATCAGTAATGAAATTTTACTGTTTGGCACGGACCACCCATAGAGGGCACCACATCAACAACTAGGAAAAAAATTATTATTACTATTAATATCTTATATTGGCCTCAATTTCTCACTTGAAACGTTTTTGTCTAACGCACTTTTTATTGAAAAAATTGTATTTTTAGTGGAATATTTCCATGGAATATTCGCTATGATATTATGAAGAATATTCACTGCAAATGTTGTTAAGGTTTAAGGAAGTCCAGGCAAGGGTTTTCGAGGTATTAAGTTTGGATCTGACAGAGCACTGACTTTTAAGTGCAATATCCTAAAAATTAATGGGAATATTCTCGTAATGTATGATATTCTCTAGAATATTCCCGAAAAAATGTTGATAAAAGTTTAAAAGATTCCAAGCAAAAATTTTAGAGTTATTCGGAATTTTAGGTACTAAAGTCTATGAGCGACATTTTTAAGGTGAACACTCACTTCAAAATCCAATATCTTATAAACTAATGGGAATATTTTCATTATTTAAAAATCGTGATATTCTAAAGAATATTCTTAAGAAATATTGTTTAAGGTTGAAAACAATCCAAACAAAAATTTCTCAGTTATTGAGCATTTCAGGTAGTAGAGTCTAAGAGCGACGTCGGTCTCTCAATGTAAACACCCATTTCAAAATTGAATGTCTTCAGAACGAATTGGAATATTCTCATAATTTAAAAAGCATAATCCTCTAAAGAATATTCTTAAAAAATATTGTTTAAGGCTTAAAACAATCCAAGCAAGAATTGTTGAGATATTGGGCATTTTAGGTAGTGGAGTCTAAGAGCGACGTCGGATTCTTAAGGTAAGCATTCACTTCAAAGTTCAATATCTTAAAAACTATTGGGAATATTTTCATAATTTAGAATGCATGATACTTAAAAGAATATTCTTAAAAAATATTGTATAAGGCTTAAGACAATCCAAGCAAGAATTTTTGAGATATTGAGCGTTTTTGGTAGTGAAGTCTCAGCGCGATGTCAGATCTTGAAGGTGAGCACTCACTTCAAAGTTTAATCTTTTCAAAACTAATAGGAATATTCTCATAATTTAAAAAGCATTATATTCTAGGGAATATTCTTAAAAAATATTTGTAAGATTTAAAATAATCTATGGAGTCATTTTTAAGATATTGTGCATTTTAGGTAGTGGAGTCTAAGAGTGATGTCAGATCCTTAAAGGTGACCTCTTACTTCAAAATCGAAATTCTCGAAAACTACTGGGGGTATTCTCCTCATTTAAAAAGCATGATATTCTGAAGAATATTCTTTACAAATTCCTTAAATGCTTCACACCAGTACCAACAAATTTTTTGAAAATATCGAGCCTTATAAACAGTAGTGTCCAGAATCCGATCTCCAAGACTTCAAACTTGAATATCTCGAAAACTACTGGAGCGATTCTCATGAAACAAAAACCATAATATTAACTAGAATATTCTTGAATTCGTTTAACGATGTAATTTTTCCAGAAACCGATGATAACTCGACTTCACACCAATCAAAGAACCGTATCAGAATACCCCACGTCGAAACTAAGAAAATCAGTAAAAACACCGAAGAATGTCGTCGGTACGTGCATCAAATGCTGCTTAGGGGAGAACATGTCGTTCTGGTATCTGCTGCACAAAATAACGAATAATAATTCTTTTTTTTTTATAATAAATAATACTGTAATGGTAATGACCTAATTTATTTATTAATCTTGGCCGCATCCTTGGCCTATTTTTTTATACTGGGGTATTTATTTATAAATCTTTTGTTATCTTGTTGATAAGGCTAATAACGGTGATTTATGAAGGAAATTTGATGCTTAATACACGAGGTTCCAAAGGGGTTTAAATAAGGGCTAAGAGGCAAATTGATGATTAAAAAATGTTAAATAAATAAAATAGTGTTCTGTTGATCATTGGTGTTTTTTTTGAAAGATTCTCCCCTCCCTCCCCCTCAGTAAAAAAGTGTTAACCTCTCTTAATTAAACATTTAATTTATATAAATAGAAATTGCCAAAAAAAAAGGAAAATAATTAAATGCGCCAACTGGAGTGTGACATGTCAAATTATTTAAGTGAAACCGAAATAATCATTTTCGGGGCTACTGGATCTTGTAGACGGACGGACAAGTCCTTGCATACTTTCATTTTGTTTCTATGTAATTAAGTTAATATTGTAATAATTGTTATTGTGAGAGTTTTTGCATCTAGTCGTAGCATTTTTTGAGAATATTAGGCTTTTTGTTTCGTGAGAATATTCCCGGTAGTTTTCGAGATTTTGCGCTTTAAAGTGAATGAATATCAAAAATTGTCTTTGGAGATTACTTACAAGTTTATAGGCGATATTTTTGCTTAAACCGGTTTGGGTATTTAACAACGTTTTTAAGGAATATTCGTGTGAATATAATGCTTTTTATTTCATGAGAATATTCCCATTACTTTTGGAGATATTGGAGTTTAAAGTGAAAGATCACCTTAAGGGTCTGACTTCGCTCTTGGACTCTACTACTTAAAATTCCTAATATTTGAAAAATGGTTGGTGGGATTGTTTTAACCCTTAAACAGTATTTTTAAAGAATATTCTGCAGAACATCATGCTTTTAAAATTATGAGAATATTCGCATTACTCTTGAAGATATTGAACTCTTAAATGGGTGCTCACTTGTCAATGGACACCAATGCTTATCCATAAAAGAATTTTCAAGATATATGCTTAGATTATTTTAAACCTTAAACAATATTTTTTAAGAATACTCTTCAGAATATCATGTCAGTTAAATGATGAGAATATTCCCATTAGTTTTGAAGATATAGGAGTTTAAGGTCAGGGATGACAGGACATCACTGCTTACGAGTTTAAGGGTCGATATCTGGGAAATTCTTGCCTTAACTGGTTTGATCCCTAAATAATATTTTTTTTAAATGTTCCTGTGAATATCATGCTTTTTTTTCATGAGGATATTCCCGTTAGTTTTAAAGTCACAGGTCATCTTGGAGATCACATGTTGGACGCCACTGCTTATAACGGACGATATTTTGAAAATTCTTGATTGTACTGGTGTGAAACAATGAAAGCGTTTGCAAAGAATATTCTTCTGAATATTATGCTATTTGTTTCATGAAAATATTCCGAGTAGTTTTTGAGATTTTGGATTTTAAAGACAATGATCACCTTAAAGAATAAACGTTGTCAATGGACACCACTGCCTTTAAGGGCCTGTATTTCGAAAACTCTTTCTTGCATCATTTTGAATCCTAAACAGTATTTTTAGAGAATATTTTTCAGAATATCATGTTTTTTAAATGATGAGAATATTCCTAGTAGTTTTTAAGATATTGGACTTTAAAGTGAGAGGTCACCTACCAAGGATCTGACGTCACTTTTAGACACTACTACCTAAAATGCCCAATATCTCAAAAATAGTGGCTTGGTTTATTTTAAACTGTTAAGAGTGTTTTTTAAAATATATTTCTTTTTAAATTGTGGGAGTATTCCTATTAGTTTTGAAGATACTGAAGTTTAAAGTGAAAGATCACCTTAAAAGTCGTTCTTGAACTCCACTACACAAAATGCACTTTACCTTAAAAATTGTTGCTTGGATTGTTTTAAGCTTAAAACAATTTTTTTTAAGAATATTCTGCAGAATATCATGCTTTTTAAGTTACAAGAATATTCCCATTATTTTTGAAGATATCGGACTTTGAAATGAGTGCTCACCTTAGAGATCTGACATCGCTTTTAGATTCCGCTCCCTAAAACGCTTAATATTTCATAAATGGTTGCTTGGAATATTTTAAATGCTTAACAATGTTTCTTAAGAATACTCCACAGAATATCATGTTTTTTAAATTATGGGAATATTTTTATTAGTTTTAAAGATATTAAATGTTGAAGTGACTGCTAACAGAAAAAATCCGACATTTCTCTTAGACTTCATTACTTGAATTTCTTAATATCTCAAAAACTCTTGCTTGGATTATTTTAAGCCATAATCAATAATTTTTAAGAACATTCTCCAAAATTTTATGCTTTTTAAATTATGAGAATATTCTCATTATTTTTGAAGATATAGAACTTCGAAATGAGTGCTCACCTTAAAGATCTGACATCGGTCTTAGATTCCGGTACCTAAAAGGCTCAATATCTCAAAAATGGTTGTTTGGATTATTTTAGATGTTTAACAATATTTTTTAAGAATACTCTCCAGAATATTATGCTTTTTAAATTACAAGAATATTCCCATTATTTTTGAAGATATCGGACTTTGAAATGAGTGCTCACCTCGGAGATCAGACATCGCTCTTAGATTCCGCTACCTAAAACGCTTAATATTTCAAAAAAGATTGCTTGGATTGTTTTAAACTTCAAACAATATTTTTGAAGAATATTCTCCAGAATATCATGCTTTTTAAATTGCAAGAATATTCCCATTATTTTTGAAGATATTGAACTTTGAAATGAGTGCTCACCTTAGAGATCTGACATCGATCTTAGATTCCGCTACCTGAAATGCTCAATATCTCAAAAATGGTTGCTTGGATTAGTTTAAATGTTTAACAATATTTCTTAAGGATACTTCACAGAATATCATGCTTTTTAAATTATGAGAATATTCCCATTATTTTTGAAGATATCGGACTTTGAAATGAATGCTCACCTTAGAGATTTAACATCGCTCTTAGTTTCCGCTACCTAAAACGCTCAATATTTCAAAAATGGTTGCTTGGATTATTTTAAATGTTTAACAATATTTCTTAAGAATACTCCCCAGAATATCATGCTTTTTAAATTACAAGAATATTCCCATTATTTTTGAAGATATAGAACTTTGAAATGAGTGGTCACCTTAGAGATTTGACATCGCTCATAGATTCCGCTACCTAAAACGCTCAATATCTCAAAAATAATTGCTTGGATTGTTTTAAAGTTCAAACAATATTTTTGAAGAATATTCTCCAGAATATCATGTTTTTTAAATTACAAGAATATTCCCATTATTTTTGAAGATATCGAACTTTGAAATGAGTGCTCACCTTAGAGATCTGAAAGTGTTTAACAATATTTTTTAAGAATATTCTCCAGAACATCATATATTTTAAATTACAAGAATATTCTTATTATTTTTGAAGATATAGAACTTTGAAATGAGTGCTCACCTTAGAGATCTGACATCGATCTTAGATTCCGCTATCTAAAATGCTCAATATCTCAAAAATGGTTGCTTGGATTATTTTAAATGTTGAACAATATTTCTTAAGAATACTCCCCAGAATATCATGCTTTTTAAATTACAAGAATATTCCCATTATTTTTGAAGATATAGAACTTTGAAATGAGTGGTCACCTTAGAGATTTGACATCGCTCATAGATTCTGCTACCTAAAACGCTCAATATCTCAAAAATAATTGCTTGGATTGTTTTAAAGTTCAAACAATTTTTTTGAAGAATATTCTCCAGAATATCATGTTTTTTAAATTACAAGAATATTCCCATTATTTTTGAAGATATCGAACTTTGAAATGAGTGCTCACCTTAGAGATCTGAAAGTGTTTAACAATATTTTTTAAGAATATTCTCCAGAACATCATATATTTTAAATTACAAGAATATTCTTATTATTTTTAAAGGTATAGAACTTTGAAATGAGTGCTCACATTAGAGATCTGACATCGATCTTAGATTCCGCTATCTAAAATGCTCAATATCTCAAAAATGGTTGCTTGGATTATTTTAAATGTTGAACAATATTTCTTAAGAATACTCCACAGAATATCATGCTTTTTAAATTATGGGAATATTGCAATTAGTTTTAAAGATATTGAATGTTGAAGTGACTGCTAACAGAAAAAATCCGACATTTCTCTTAGACTTCATTACTTGAATTTCTTAATATCTCAAAAACTCTTGCTTGGATTATTTTAAGCCATGATCAATAATTTTTAAGAACATTCTCCAGAATTTTATGCTTTTTAAATTATGAGAATATTCTCATTATTTTTGAAGATATAGAACTTTGAAATGAGTGCTCACCTTAGAGATCTGACATCGATCTTAGATTCCGCTACCTGAAATGCTCAATATCTCAAAAATGGTTGCTTGGATTAGTTTAAATGTTTAACAATATTTCTTAAGGATACTTCACAGAATATCATGCTTTTTAAATTATGAGAATATTCCCATTATTTTTGAAGATATCGGACTTTGAAATGAATGCTCACCTTAGAGATTTAACATCGCTCTTAGTTTCCGCTACCTAAAACGCTCAATATTTCAAAAATGGTTGCTTGGATTATTTTAAATGTTTAACAATATTTCTTAAGAATACTCCCCAGAATATCATGCTTTTTAAATTACAAGAATATTCCCATTATTTTTGAAGATATAGAACTTTGAAATGAGTGGTCACCTTAGAGATTTGACATCGCTCATAGATTCCGCTACCTAAAACGCTCAATATCTCAAAAATAATTGCTTGGATTGTTTTAAAGTTCAAACAATATTTTTGAAGAATATTCTCCAGAATATCATGTTTTTTAAATTACAAGAATATTCCCATTATTTTTGAAGATATAGAACTTTGAAATGAGTGCTCACCTTAGAGATCTGAAAGTGTTTAACAATATTTTTTAAGAATATTCTCCAGAACATCATATATTTTAAATTACAAGAATATTCTTATTATTTTTGAAGATATAGAACTTTGAAATGAGTGCTCACCTTAGAGATCTGACATCGATCTTAGATTCCGCTATCTAAAATGCTCAATATCTCAAAAATGGTTGCTTGGATTATTTTAAATGTTGAACAATATTTCTTAAGAATACTCCCCAGAATATCATGCTTTTTAAATTACAAGAATATTCCCATTATTTTTGAAGATATAGAACTTTGAAATGAGTGGTCACCTTAGAGATTTGACATCGCTCATAGATTCTGCTACCTAAAACGCTCAATATCTCAAAAATAATTGCTTGGATTGTTTTAAAGTTCAAACAATATTTTTGAAGAATATTCTCCAGAATATCATGTTTTTTAAATTACAAGAATATTCCCATTATTTTTGAAGATATCGAACTTTGAAATGAGTGCTCACCTTAGAGATCTGAAAGTGTTTAACAATATTTTTTAAGAATATTCTCCAGAACATCATATATTTTAAATTACAAGAATATTCTTATTATTTTTAAAGGTATAGAACTTTGAAATGAGTGCTCACATTAGAGATCTGACATCGATCTTAGATTCCACTACCTAAAACGCTCAATATCTTAAAAATGGTTGCTTGGATTGTTTTAAATGTTTAACAATATTTCTTAAGAATACTCCACAGAATATCATGCTTTTTAAATTATGGGAATATTGCAATTAGTTTTAAAGATATTGAATGTTGAAGTGACTGCTAACAGAAAAAATCCGACATTTCTCTTAGACTTCATTACTTGAATTTCTTAATATCTCAAAAACTCTTGCTTGGATTATTTTAAGCCATGATCAATAATTTTTAAGAACATTCTCCAGAATTTTATGCTTTTTAAATTATGAGAATATTCTCATTATTTTTGAAGATATAGAACTTTGAAATGAGTGCTCACCTTAGAGATCTGACATCGATCTTAGATTCCGCTACCTGAAATGCTCAATATCTCAAAAATGGTTGCTTGGATTAATTTAAATGTTTAACAATATTTCTTAAGGATACTCCACAGAATATCATGCTTTTTAAATTATGAGAATATTCCCATTATTTTTGAACATATAGAATTTTGAAATGAGTGGTCACCTAAGAGATCTGACATCGCTCTTAGATTCCGCTAGCTAAAACGCTCAATATCTCAAAAATGGTTGCTTGGAATATTTTAAGTGTTCAACAATATTTTTTAAGAATACTCTCCAGAATATCATGCTTTTTAAATTACAAGAATATTCCCATTATTTTTGAAGATATCGGACTTTGAAATGAGTGCTTACCTTAGAGATTTGACATCGTTCTTAGATTCCGCTACCTAAAACGCTCAATACCTCAAAAATGGTTGCTTGGATTGTTTTAAATGTTTAACAATATTTTTTAAGAATATTTCACAGAATATGATGCTTTTTAAATTATGGGAATATTCCTATTAGTTTTTAAGATATTAAATGTGGAAGTGACTGCTTACAGAAATCTCTCCTACAGAAACATCTCTTACAGAAATCAGAAAGCTTACAGAAATCTCTCTTAGACTTCACTACTTGAATTTCTTAATATCTCAAAAACTCTTGCTTGGACTATTTTAAGCCATAATCAATAATTTTTTAAAAACGTTCTCCAGAACATTATGCTTTTTAAATTTTGAGAATATTCCCATTAGTTTTTAAGGGACTGAACTTTGAAATGACTGGTCACTTTGAAGTACCTACATCGCTCTTAAGACTGCTCTACTTAAAATTTCAAATATCTCGAAAACTTTTGCCTATACTGCTTCAAACCTTAAACAACTTTTGCAGAGAATATTCTCTGAAGAATATTCTCGTCTGAGATATTAGACTTCAAAGTGAGCACTCACCTTTTTGGACTCCACCACCTAAAATGCCCAATAACTCGAAAACTCTTGCTTGGATTTTTCTATACCTTAAGCAAATTTTTTAGAGAACATTCTCGAGAATACTCCTTTATACGTTCAAGAAGTTTTTCTGCATTTTACACTTTAAAGTAAAGAAACAGCGCTAAAACTCCGCCATTCACAAAACACGAAAATAATCAAATTAAGAAACGTTCATTTGGAGAGAAAGTGTAGGTTTTATAATTTTTTTCTTCGATCGTTTATTTGAACGCATTTTTGTGTGTCAGGGACGCACACTTGAATTTCAATTTTGTACTTTACCCATGCACTTTACGTCTGTTTCGCGATCTTATTGAATATTCAAAGGATCCCTGGATACAGGGCGGCTTAAACTAGCCTGGTTTCAATGAAACGATCAACCCTGTTTCGTTATTTCTGGCGAAATGCGTCAAGTTTGACCCTAAACAAATCAAAAATAAATAAGAGGATTTTATACGTCAAATAGTGTATAAACTAGTTTTAAGTGAGTATTTTCGATAGTAAGGACAAGCCGAGTCATAATAATTTGCGGAACGAAGGTCTCTCGGTGTAATCTAATAAAACCACTCGAAAAATTATTGAAACGAGCGAGGCGACAGCCTTGGATGGTTATTTTTTTGCTGTTGTTGTTGGGCATCAGGGTTCCTTCATGTGTAATTATTTAAATAAATTAGGATAGGTTTGCTATAATTGCTCAGATGCTCCAGATAATTACTTATTAGAATTCTACGTGAAAATCCAAGAAATTTGAGCGGTCACTTGCCCTATTTTAGTCCAATAGTTTCCAAGATATGAGGCAGTGAATATAGGCCCTTTGTGGCTTCTCCGCTAAATATCATGTGAACTTTACATGACCATAACCCCTAAACTATTAGTGCTAAGTTAAAAAAATAAAAAGATTCTTGTTGCCAATCAAACATTGATGCTCATGCTTGTAAATCAACTCCAACAGAAGATACACGTCATTTTTATGTCATGACTGCTGTAAAATAGATATTAAATCTACTGGTTTGAATATCCAGTGCTATTAGGTTTAGACCCTTAGTAAATGCCAACAGTATTTTAAAGTGAATCATTCCCAATCCAGTGAAGTTTATTTTATGTGTCTAGCTTCAGTAGATCAAGAGTTATCGACCAATAAGTCTGAACCTGACGTATCAAGACTTCAAATGACCATAACTCATAAGCTATTAATCCTATTTAAAAAGTATTATTGTATATTTTTATATATTTGGATTTTACATAAAATTCCAATAAATTTGACGGGTCACATGACACTTTTGGTCCAATAATTTCCCAAATAAGACACTAGGGTATATTAAGAAATATTTCGAAAAATCTTTAATATCACAATAGAAGTGTAAGTGGTAGAAGATGCTTTTTACGTCTTAATATTTTCAAGAAAATGATTTCTATTTTAAGCGGAAATAATAATTTTAATTAATTAATTAAATAAAAACAATTTAAATGCCTCAAATTTTTAATTAATGAATATATAATTAATGTTTAAAATACAATTATTTCATAAGACCATTCACTTAAGTTAAAATCACACGTCAACTACCTGAAATAGTTAATTAATTAATCCACATTTGACGTTTAAGATAAATTATTTTACAATTCTAGGCACTTGATTAACTACCTAGAATAATTAATTAATTAATTAATTATTTTACAATTCCAGGCACTTAAGTTGAAGATATTTTTAAAATTTAACACACTAATTAAAATCATGCTTTAACTGACTAAAATAATTAATTAATTAATTTTTAATTAACGTTTAAATTAAACTATTTTACCATTCCAGGCACTGAAGTTTTATATATTTTTTTTAATTTAAGACACTAATTAAAATCATGCTTTAACTGACTAAAATAATTAATTAATTAATTTTTAATTAACGTTTAAATTAAATTATTTTACCATTCCAGGCATTAAAGTTCTAGATTTATTTTTTAATTTAAGACACTAATTAAAATCATGAGTCAACTGACTAAAATAATTAATTAATTAATTTTTAATTAACGTTTAAATTAAATTATTTTACCATTCCAGGCATTAAAGTTCTAGATTTATTTTTTAATTTAAGACACTAATTAAAACCATGCCTCAACTGTCTAAAATAATTAATTAATTTGTTTTTAATTAACGTTTAAGTTAAATTATTTTACAATTCCAGGAACTTGAATTGTAGATATTTTCAAAATTTATGTAATTAATTAAAACCATGCCTCAACTGTCTAATATAAATTATAATTAATTAATTTGTTTTTAATTAACGTTTAAATTAAACTATTTTACCATTCCAGGCACTGAAGTTTTATAAATTTTTTTAAATTTAAGACACTAATTAAAATCATGCTTTAACTGACTAAAATAATTAATTAATTAGTTTTTAATTAACGTTTAGGTTAAATTATTTTACAATGCCAGGCACTCAAGTTGAAAATATTTTAAAAATTTGAGACACTAATTAAAACCATGCGTCAACTGTCTAAAATAATTAATTAATTTGTTTTTAATTAACGTTTAAGTTAAATTATTTTACAATTCCAGGCACTCAAGTTGTAAATATTTTAAAAATTTAAGACACTAATTAAAACCCTACCTCAACTCACTAAAATAATTAATTAATTAGTTTTTAATTAACGTTTAAATTAAATTATTTTACAATTCCAGGAACTTGAGTTGTAGATATTTTTAAAATTTAAGTAATTAATTAAAACCATGCCTCAACTGTCTAAAATAAATAATTAATTTGTTTTTAATTAACGTTTAAATTATACTATTTTACCATTCCAGGCACTGAAGTTTTACATATTTTTTTAAATTTAAGACACTAATTAAAACCATACCTCAACTTACTAAAATAATTAATTAATTAGTTTTTAATTAAGGTTTAAGTTAAATTATTTAACGATTCCAGGCAGCTGTGTTGTAGATATTTTAAAAATTTAAGACATTAATTAAAAACATGCTTCAACTGACTAAAATAATTAATTAATTAGTTTTTAATTAAGGTTTAAGTTAAATTATTTTACGATTCCAGGCAGTTGTGTTGTAGATATCTTAAAAATTTAAGACACTAATTAAAATCATGCTTTAACTGACTAAAATAATTAATTAATTAGTTTTTAATTAACGTTTAGGTTAAATTATTTTACAATGCCAGGCACTCAAGTTGAAAATATTTTAAAAATTTGAGACACTAATTAAAACCATGCGTCAACTGTCTAAAATAATTAATTAATTTGTTTTTAATTAACGTTTAAGTTAAATTATTTTACAATTCCAGGCACTTAAGATAAAAATATTTTTAAAATTTAAGATACTAATTAAAACCATACCTCAACTGTCTAAAAAATTTATTAATTAATTTGTTTTTAATTAACGTTTAAGTTAAATTATTTTACAATTCCAGGCACTCAAGTTGTAAATATTTTAAAAATTTGAGACACTAATTAAAACCATGCGTCAACTGTCTAAAATAATTAATTAATTTGTTTTTAATTAACGTTTAAGTTAAATTATTTTACAATTCCAGGCACTTAAGATAAAAATATTTTTAAAATTTAAGATACTAATTAAAACCATACCTCAACTGTCTAAAAAATTTATTAATTAATTTGTTTTTAATTAACGTTTAAGTTAAATTATTTTACAATTCCAGGCACTCAAGTTGTAAATATTTTTAAAATTTAAGACACTAATTAAAACCCTACCTCAACTCACTAAAATAATTAATTAATTAGTTTTTAATTAACGTTTAAATTAAATTATTTTACAATTCCAGGAACTTGAGTTGTAGATATTTTTAAAATTTAAGTAATTAATTAAAACCATGCCTCAACTGTCTAAAATAAATAATTAATTTGTTTTTAATTAACGTTTAAATTATACTATTTTACCATTCCAGGCACTGAAGTTTTACATATTTTTTTAAATTTAAGACACTAATTAAAACCATACCTCAACTTACTAAAATAATTAATTAATTAGTTTTTAATTAAGGTTTAAGTTAAATTATTTAACGATTCCAGGCAGCTGTGTTGTAGATATTTTAAAAATTTAAGACATTAATTAAAAACATGCTTCAACTGACTAAAATAATTAATTAATTAGTTTTTAATTAAGGTTTAAGTTAAATTATTTTACGATTCCAGGCAGTTGTGTTGTAGATATCTTAAAAATTTAAGACACTAATTAAAACCATGCCTTAACTGACTAAAATAATTAATTGATTAATTTTTAATTAACGTTTAAGTTAAATTATTTTACAATTCCAGGCACTCAAGTTGAAAATATTTTTAAAGGTTGAGACACTAATTAAAACCATGCCTCAGCTGACTAAAATAATTAATTAATTAGTTTTTAATTAACGCTTAAGTTAAATTATGTTACAATTCCAGGCACTTGATTTGTAGATATTTTTAAAATTTGGGACATTTATTAAAACCATGCCTTAACAGTCTAAAATAATTAATTAATTTGTTTTTAATTAACGTTTAAGTTAAATTAATTTACAATTCCAGGCACTCAAGTTGAAAATATTTTTAAAATTTGGGACATTTATTAAAACCATGCCTCAACAGTCAAAAATAATTAATTAATTAGTTTTTAATTAACGTTTAGGTTAAATTATTTTACAATTCCAGGCACTTGAGTTGTAGATTGTCTTCAAAATTGAAGACATTAATTAAAACCATGCCTCAACTGTCTAAAATAATTAATTAATTAGTTTTTAATTAACGTTTAGGTTAAATTATTTTACAATTCCAGGCACTTGAGTTGTAGATGTTTTCAAAATTGAAGACATTAATTAAAACCATGCCTCAACTGTCTAAAATAATTAATTAATTAGTTTTTAATTAACGTTTAGGTTAAATTATTTTACAATTCCAGGCACTTGAGTTGTAGATTGTTTTCAAAATTGAAGACATTAATTAAAACCATGCCTCAACTGTCTAAAATAATTAATTAATTAGTTTTTAATTAACGTTTAAATTAAATTATTTTACAATTCCAGGCACTGCAGTTCTAGATGTTTTTTTAATTTAAGACACGAATTCAAATCATGCGTCAACTGTCTAAAATAATTAATTAATTTGCTTTTAATTAACGTTTAAATTAAACTATTTTACCATTCCAGGCACTGAAGTTTTATTTTTTTTTAAATTTAGGACACTAATTAAAATCATGCGTCAACTGACTAAAATAATTAATTAATTAATTTTTAATTAAAGTTTAAATTAAATTATTCTACAATTCCAGGCACTGGAGTTCTAGATGTTTTTTTAAATTTAAGACACCAATTAAAGTCATGCTTTAACTAACTAAAATAATTAATTAATTAATTTTTAATTAACGTTTAAATTTAATTATTTTACAATTCCAGGAACGTGAGTTGTAGATATTTTCAAAATTTAAGACATTAATTAAAACCATGCCTTAACTATCTAAAATAATTAATTAATTTGTTTTTAATTAACGTTTAAGTCAAATTATTTTACATTTCCAGACACTTGATTTGTAGATATTTTTAAAATTTAAGACACCAATTAAAACCATGCCTCAACAGTCTAAAATAATTAATTAATTAGTTTTTAATTAACGTTTAAATTTAATTATTTTACAATTCCAGGCACTTGAGTTAAAGATATTTTAACATTTAAGACACTAATTAAAACCATGCCTCAACAGTCTAAAATAATTAATTAATTAGTTTTTAATTAACGTTTAAATTTAATTATTTTACAATTCCAGGCACTTGAGTTAGAGATATTTTAACATTTAAGACACTAATTAAAACCATGCGTCAGCAGTCTAAAATAATTAATTAATTTGTTTTTAATTAACGTTTAAATTAAATTATTTTACTATTCCAGGCACTGATGTTCTAGATTTTTTTTTAAATTTAGGATACTTATTAAAATCATGCTTCAACTGACTAAAATAATTAATTAATTAGTTTTTAATTAACGTTTAAGTTAAATTATTTTTTAATTCCAGGCACTTGAGTTGTAGATATTTTTAAAATTTAAGAAACTAATTAAAGCCATGCCTAAACTGTCTAAAATAGTTAATTAATTTGTTTTTAATTAACGTTTAAATTAAACTATTTTACCATTCCAGGCACTGAAGTTTTATTTTTTTTTAATTTAAGACACTAATTAAAATCATGCCGTCAACTGACTAAAATAATTAGTTAATTTGTTTTTAATTAACGTTTAAATTAAATTATTTTACAATTCCAGGCACTAAAGTTCTAGATGTTTTTTTAATTTACGACACGAATTAAAATCATGCTTCAACTGTCTAAAATAATTAATTAATTAATTTTTAATTAACGTTTAAGTTAAATTATTTTACAATTCCAGGCACTTGAGTTAGATATATTTTTAAAATTTAAGACACTAATTAAAACCATGCCTCAACTGCCTAGAATAATTAATTATTTAATTTTTAATTAACGCTTAAGTTAACTTATTTTACAATTCCAGGCACTTCATTTGTAGATATTTTCAAAATTTAAGTCATTAATTAAAACCATGCCTCAACTGTCTAAATAATTAATTAATTAATTTTTAAATAACGTTTAAGTTAAATTATTTTACAATCCCAGGTACTTAATTGAATATTAAAAAAAAATTTAAGACACTTATTAAAACCGTGCCTCAACTGACTAAAAAAATTAATTAATTAGTTTTAATTAACGTTTAGGTTAAATTATCTTACAATTCCAGGCCCTTGCATTGTAGATTTTTTTTTATCTGAGACACATTAATTAAAATCGTGCCTCAACTGCCTGGAATAATTAATTAATTAATTTTAGTTAAGTACGTTTTAGTTAAATAAATCATTGTAAAAAATAATTTTACAGTTCCAAGAATTTTTTTTGTATTACAGACAGTTAAAATTTTATCAGCATTACCACTGGAATAATTAATTAATTAATTTAGAGCTGATACTGAAGTTTAAATTATTTTGTAATTGTACTGTGTTGAACTGTATTTTGAATTGATTTTTTAAAATGTCAGGTCTTTTAATTAAAATCCATTATTAACTGCCTAGAATAATCAATTAATTAATTTCTGACGGTTAAGTTAAATAATTTCAAGTGTGCCTTAACTGTTTGAAATAATTAATTAATAGAAAATATATTTTTATTAGTTTTATATTTTTTCGAAAGATTGTTGGGCGCCAAGATTTTAATAGTCTTAGAAAATAAATTAAATATATTCATAGTTGACTTTGATTATTAAACAGGTGTTAAAAAGTTAATATAGAATAGTGAAAACCGTTTGCTTCTATGTCAAATAGTTTTGACATTATGACCTGTCAAAGTCCCAAAAATGCTGATTTTCAATTGCTTATATCTCTAGAGCGGTTAGAGCAAAGTATGTCATGTGACCCATTAAATTTCTTAGAATTTCACTTAGAATTTGAATATTGAATAAAATATATGGTCTTTCATGCAAAATAAAGTAGTAACTTCCAATTTAAGCCTAACACTGAGGAAAACTTCGTTTTTTCAAATGGAACTTCCCATATATTTGTATGTTTTTAAATTCTACATAAAAAACCAAGAAATATGATGGGTCACATGCCATACTTTTCTCGAAGAATTTTCAAGAAAATCAGCAAGATATCCCTGAAGGGCTAATATTTACATCCTAATATCTCGGAAATTGTTTCAGTTAGCTATGGCAAGTGACCCCTCAAATTTCTTAGAATTTCACGTAGAATCCAAAAATGCAATAATATATAGCAAAACTCTCACCCACCCCGTCTTGGTTCAATTTTAGGTTTCATATTGGCAAAATAGACTCACCCAAAATTATCCATCATAAAAGTAGTTAATCCAATATCAAAAAAAGCACGATAATCCAACTTATAAAAGTAACCAATCACAACACTCTAGGAGTTGAAAAAAAATCGTATCCTCTCTCACACCACCAATGCAACAATTCCCAAATATCATTCAGTCGGCACAATAGAAAAATCCCACTTTTCCACTTGTCCAATTATCCATCCACGTTAAGAGCTCCCTTTCAAAGCAATTTTTTCAAAAATCCAAAAAAAAACAATTGCCGGCTTTTTCGAAAAACCAAAAAAAAAAAAAAACAAAAGACAAACGAATTGGCGCGGTCGTTAGTCCCGTCCGTCCGACTATCGCGCACAGCCAACTTAAGTTTGCGCAACGCGAACGCGTTACTAAAACAACTGAGCGCGGTGCGAAGAGTGAGAAGCGCGTTCCTCGGCCTACCACGATGTTCGGCGCGCCGGAGAAGGATTTTCTTTCTTTTTTTTTTCTGTCTTGTTTTGTTTTTTTTTCCTCGTTCTCCACTACGTGCTACTACGGTTTGGGTTTTTTTCGGTGGGGCGAGTGGATCTGTTTCCCGCCCGAAATGTTATCGAAGAATGAACGGATTTTTCGGTACTGTCCAAAATTGTGACTGCGGTGGGTATGGTACCGCTGGCAAGGTCTCGGTATAGAGGTAACCTTGTCGTCCAAGGTTTATCTTTTACCGTTTGAACTAGTTTTTTTTTCAATAGTAAATCGTTCATAAGGTAAAACTAACTCGAGAATATTCTGGATTCTTAAAGGGCTGTCACAAGGGACTTGTTCTAATTCAGTTTTTTTGCAAGGCTCGCTATAGTGACTTAAATATTTGTGTAAAGATTGTAGGGGACTTTTAATCGCGTTCTGTATAAAATTCCAAGAAATTTGATGGGTCACATGCCAGGGTTTGCTTAAACGGCTTCCAAGATATTAGCGTGTGAATATTGGCCCTTTTGGGATTCTCAGCTGATTTTCTTGAAAATTCTTCAAGGAAAGTATGGCATGTGACCCATCATATTTCTTGGATTTTTGTATAAAAGTTAAAAATGTAAAAATATATGGGGGTCCCGATTTGAAATAACGAAGTTTGCCTCAATTTTAGGCTTAAATTGGACGTTACTACCTTATTTAAAATGAAACGTCCTATATTTTATTTAATATTTGAATTCTACGCGAAATTCTAAGAAATTTGAGGGGTCACATGGCATACTTTGATCAAACCGTTTCAGAGATATAAACAATTGAAAATAATCTTTTTTGGGACTTTGACAGGTCACAACATCAAAACTATTTGACTTAGAAAAAAATGGTTTTCACTTTCTTGTATTAACTTTTTAAGACCAATTTATTGATTAAAATCAAACATAAATAATTTTTATACATTTTTTTATGCCTTAAAGATCTTTGTTATTTTTAATGGAATACCCTATATATTATTGCATATTTGAATTCTACGCGAAATTCTAAGAATTTTGATAGGTGCATGGCATACTTTGATCCAACCGTTCCAGAGATATAAACAATTAAAAATAATCGTTTTTGGGATTTTGACAGGTCATAACGTCAAAACTATTTGACTTAGAAAAAAACGGTTTTCACTTTCTTGTATTAACTTTTTAAGATCAATTTAATGATTTTAATCAAACATAAATAATTTTTATATAGTTTTTTAAGACTTATAGATCTTTGTTATTTTTAATGGAACACCCTATATATTATTACATATTTGAATTCTACGCGAAATTCTAAGAATTTTGATGGGTCGCATGGCAGACTTTGATCGAACCATTCCAGAAATATAAACAATTGAAAATAATCTTTTTTGGGACTTTGACGGCTCATTACGTCAAAACTATTTGACTTTGAAAAAAACGGTTTTCACTTTCTTGTATTAACTTTTTAAGACCAATTTAATGACTTAAATCAAACATGAATAATTTTTATATATTTTTTTAAGACTTATAGATCTTTGTTATTTTTAATGGAACACCCTATATATTATTACATATTTGAATTCTACGCGAAATTCCAAGAATTTTGAGGGGTCACATGGCGTACTTTGATCAAACCGTTTCAGAGATATAAACAATTGAAAAAATATTTTTTGGGACTTTGACAGCTCATTACATCAAAACTATTTGACTTAGAAAAAAACGGTTTTCACTTTCTTGTATTAACTTTTTAAGACCAATTTAATGACTTAAATCAAACATGAATAATTTTTATATATTTTTTTAAGAAATATAGATCTTTGTTATTTTTTATGGAACACCCTATATATTATTACATATTTGAATACTACGCGAAATTCCAAGAATTTTGAGGGGTCACATGGCATACTTTGATCTAACCGTTCCAGAGATATAAATAATTGAAAATAATCTTTTTTGGAACTTTGACAGCTCATAACGTCAAAACTATTTGACTTTGAAAAAACGGTTTTCACTTTCTTGTATTAACTTTTTAAGACCAATTTAATGACTTAAATCAAACATGAATAATTTTTATATATTTTTTTAAGAAATATAGATCCTTGTTATTTTTTATGGAACACCCTATATATTATTACATATTTGAATTCTACGCGAAATTCCAAGAATTTTAAGGGGTCACATGGCATACTTTGATCGAACCGTTCCAGAAATATAAACAATTGAAAATAATCTTTTTTGGGACTTTGACGGCTCATTACGTCAAAACTATTTGACTTAGAAAAAAACGGTTTTCACTTTCTTATATTAACTTTTTAAGACCAATTTAATGATTTAAATCAAACATGAATAATTTTTATATATTTTTTTAAGACTTATAGATCTTTGTTATTTTTAATGGAACACCCTATATATTATTACATATTTGAATTCTACGCGAAATTCTAAGAATTTTGATAGGACGCATGGCATACTTTGATCGAACCGTTCCAGAGATATAAACAATTGAAAATAATCTTTTTTTGAGTTTGACAGGTCATATCGTCAAAACTATTTGACTTAGAAAAAAATGGTTTTCACTTTCTTATATTAACTTTTTAAGGCCAATTTAATGATTAAAATCAAACATGAATAATTTTTATATATTTTTTTAGGAAATATAAATCTTTGTTATTTTTTATGGAACACCCTATATATTATTACATATTTGAATTCTACGCGAAATTCTAAGAATTTTGATGGGTCGCATGGCATACTTTGATCGAACCGTTCCAGCGATATAAACAATTCAAAATAATCTTTTTTGGGACTTTGACAGGTCATAACGTCAAAACTATTTGACTTAGAAAAAAATGATTTTCACTTCCTAATATTAATTTTTTAAGACCAATTTAATGATTAAAATCAAACATGAATAATTTTTATATTTTTTTTTAAGAAATATAGATCTTTGTTATTTTTAATGGAACACCCTATATATTATTACATATTTGAATTCTACGCGAAATTCCAAGAATTTTGAGGGGTCACATGGCATACTTTGATCGAACCGTTCCAGAGATATAAACAATTGAAAATAATCTTTTTTGGAACTTTGACAGCTCATAACGTCAAAACTATTTGACTTTGAAAAAAACGGTTTTCACTTTCTTGTATTAACATTTTAAGACCAATTTAATGACTTAAATCAAACATGAATAATTTTTATATATTTTTTTAAGACTTATAGATCTTTGTTATTTTTAATGGAACACCCTATATATTATTACATATTTGAATTCTACGCGAAATTCTAAGAATTTTGAGGGGTCACATGGCATACTTTGATCAAACCGTTCCAGAGATATAAACAATTCAAAATAATCTTTTTTGGAACTTTGACAAGTCATTACGTCAAAACTATTAGACTTAGAAAAAAACGGTTTACACTTTCTCGTATTAACTTTTTAAGACCAATTTAATCATTAAAATCAAACATGAAAAATTTTTATATATTTTCTTAAGAAATATAGATCTTTGTTATTTTTTATGGAACACCCTATATATTATTACATATTTGAATTCTACGTGAAATTCTAAGAATTTTGAGGGGTCACATGGCATACTTTAATCGAACCGTTCCAAAGATACAAACAATTGAAAAAAATATTTTTTTTACTTTGACAGGTCATATCGTCAAAACTATTTAACTTAGAAAAAAACGGTTTTCACTTTCTTATATTAACTTTTTAAGACCAATTTAATGATTAAAATCAAACATAAATAATTTTTATACATTTTTTTATGCCTTAAAGATCCTTGTTACTTTTAATGGAACACCCTGTATATTATTACATGTTTGAATTCTACGCGAAATTCTAAGAATTTTGATAGGTCGCATGGCATACTTTGATCGAACCATTCCAAAGATATAAACAATTGAAAATAATATTTTTTGGGACTTTGACAGGTCATAACGTCAAAACTATTTCACTTAGAAAAAAACGGTTTTCACTTTCTTATATTAACTTTTTAAGACCAATTTAATGATTTAAATCAAACATGAATAATTTTTATATTTTTTTTTAAGACTTATAGATCTTTATTTTTTTTAATGGAACACCCTATATATTATTACATATTTGAATTCTAAGCGAAATTCTAAGAATTTTGATGGGTCGCATGGCATACTTTGATCAAACCGTTCCAGAGATATAAACAATTGAAAATAATCTTTTTTGGGACTTTGACAGCTCATTAGGTCAAAACTATTTAACTTAAAAAAAAACGATTTTCACTTTTTTGTATTAACTTTTTAAGACCAATTTAATGATTTAAATCAAACATGAATAATTATTATATATTTTTTTTAAGAATAAAAAATCTCTGTTATTTTTAAAGGGACACCCTATATATTATTACATATTTGGATTCTACGTGAAATTCTATGAAATTTAAGGGGTCACATGCCATACATTGGTAAAACGGTTTTTGAGATATTGCCGATGGAAAATTTAATTTTTTTGAGGTTATAAAGCCTATTACCTATACCTATAACTATTTCAGATAAACAGAAAATATTGTTCTTTTTGAAAATAAAAAAATTAGCGATTTTCAACTGTTTAGAATCTGTGATAAATAAAACATAATTTTTATTAATTAATTATTGAAGGCACTAAAGGCACACTTTTAATTAAAATACTTGAAATTATAAAATAATATTAACTTAGCCGTAAGAAATTAATTAATTAATTATTTCAGGTAGTTGAGGCATGATTTTAATTAATCTAAAATAATTTAGAGTAAAATATTTACTTAAACGTTAATTAAAAATTAATTAATTAATTAGTTCTGGGCAGTTGACGATGGATTTTAATTAAAGTGTCCGAAGTGTAAAAAAAGAAAAAATGCAACAAAAAAGTGCCTGGAATTGTAAAATAATTTAACGTAAACGTTAATTAATTAATTATTCCAGGCAGTTGAAGTCTAACATTAATTAATTTTTTTTTAAATCCACTACTCAACTGCCTGAAATTGTAGAATAATTTAACTTAGTGTTAATTAAAAATTAATTAATTAACTATTTCAGTAATTTCAATGATCATTGCTTTTAATTAATTAATTAATGACGTTAAAATTAGAATTGTTTTACCATTTCAGGTAGCTGAGGCCCCTCGACTGCCTGGACTAATTAATTAATTTTTTAATCAAGTAAAGTTAAAATTGTTTTATGATTTCAGGCAGTTAAGACATTTTAATTAAAATTAAAGGGAATCCAAAAATGTAACAATATACAGGGTGTCCGACATAAATCATGCTAAATTAGCTTCAATATTTGAACTAAAATTGCAGAATTATTATAAATACCTCAATTTCAAATTTGCAAAGCATGACGTGGCAAGATTCAAAATGGCGGACGGACGCCATTTTGGACAAGAAATAAATTAACGAAACGTAAAGGTGTCTTGTAACACCTCATTTTAAAGGTCTCATTAAGCCCTTGACGAATTACGTAATAATTAGGAAGTAAAACAAAATGGCGGCTCCTTACGTCAATTTAAGCCTTCTTCGGACCTCAATCATATATCTTTGTGTGATCTGTTGTAACGTATCGATCATAATTAATTATAAAAAAAACTATTCTCATAAAATCATTAGTGTGTTATAAACAACAACAACCTGGCCTTAGGTATTTGATTGTAAAACCTATAAGGTCGTTCCTTGTAAGTTGACCGCCAAAATCAATGTCAGTCGGTTTAGTAGCGTCGATTCTACTTTTAATAATATTATCGACTCGCTCGTTATAATATAAAAATTTCAATCCATGAATATTTATTTAATTAAGGTTTTAATAATAAGGCCGGCATTGGGTCGGAAACGTTTTTTTACCGTCAAATCGTCTAATTATTACATTCCGATAAGATTAAGGTAAAATGGCAACGTTGGATGAACAACGCCCCTCCTCCTCCTCCCCTTTCCAAGCTTCTTCAGCAGTGTTGACATTACCTCTACATTTTCCTTGGACCACTTTTCTTATGTAGTTCAACCCGAATCCTTAAGGCTCTCCTACCTGTATACTATGTTGCACATACAAATCATTCCCAGAAAATTCTTGTCACTTGCTATTTTGTTGCTTCTAGGTAACGTACCCGTTACGTAACCGTCGAAATACCATTTTTTTTTAAATATAATTCTGCCGGTACCATTGAAGTTCCGTTAACGTGGTTGGCACCAGACCGACCATTAAAAAAATGCACCAACCGAAATGCGACGTTTTAAATCAGTCGAAGTAGTAGAGGAGACGCCAGCATGTCAGGGCGCCATAAGCCTAACGGTTTTCCTATAATATTAATTATTATTCTGAAGTATTATCAGTTAATTTAACTTGCTGGCAAAATGGAAGTTTACGGAATAATTATTTATTAACCTATGCGATGGGTTATGAGGAGTAAAATTAGAATCTTTGTTATTTTAACGGGACACCCTATATGTTATTTGATTTTTGGATTCTACATGAAATTCTAAGAAATTTGATGGGTCACATGGCATACTTTGATCAAACCGTTCCAGAGATATAAACAATTAAAAGTCACCTTTATTGGGACTTTGACAAGGGATAGTGTCAAAACTATTTGACATAAATGGAACTGTTTTCACTTTCTTACATTAACTTTTTAAGACCTATTTAATGATTAAGGTTAAATATGAATATATTTAATTTTTTTATAAGAATATTAAAATCTTTGTTATTTTAAATAGGACACCCTATATATTATTTCATTTTTGGATTCTACGTGAAATTCTAAGAAATTTGATGGGTCACATGGCTTACTTTGATCAAACCGTTCCAGAGATATAAACAATTGAAACTCACCTTTATTAGGACTTTGACAGGTGATAGTGTCAAGACTATTTGACATAGGGAGAAACTGTTTTCACTTGCCTGTATTAATTTTAAAGACCTATTTAATGATCAAAGTCAAACATGAATAAATTTAATTTTTTTTTATCAGACTATTAAAATTTTTGTTATTTTAAATGGGACACTCTTTATATTATTTCATTTTTGGATTCTACGTGAAATTCTAAGAAATTTGATGGGTCACATGGCATACTTTGATCGAACCGTTCCAGAGATATAAACAATTGAAAGTCACCTTTATTAGAACTTTGACAGGTGATAGTGTCAAAACTATTTGACATAAATGGAAACTGTTTTCACTTTCTTACATTAACTTTTTAAGACCTATTTAATGATTAAGGTTAAATATGAATATATTTAATTTTTTTTGTAAGACCATTAAAAGCTTTGTTATTTTTAATGGGACACCCTATATATTATTTCATTTTCGGATTCTACCAGAAATTCTAAGAAATTTGATGGGTCACATGGCACATTTTTACCGAACCGTTTCAGAGATATAAACAATTGAAAGTCACCTTTTAGTGGGACTTTGACAAGGGATAGTGTCAAAACTATTTGACATGAATGGAAACTGTTTTCACTTTCTTGCATTAACTTTTTAAGACCTATTTAATGATCAAAGTCAAACATTAATATATTTTTTTTTTTTATAAGACTATTAAAATCTTTGTTATTTTAAATGGGACACCCTATATATATTATTTCATTTTCGGATTCTACGTGAAATTCTAAGAAATTTGATGGGTCACATGGCATACTTTGATCAAACCGTTCCAGAGATATAAACAATTAAAAGTCACCTTTATTGGGACTTTGACAAGGGATAGTGTCAAAACTATTTGACATAAATGGAAACTGTTTTCACTCTCTTACATTAATTTTTTAAGACCTATTTAATGATCAAAGTCAAACATTAATATATTTATTTTTTTTTATAAGATTATTAAAATCTTTGTTATTTTAAATGGGACACCCTATATATTATTTCATTTTTGGATTCTACGTGAAATTCTAAGAAAATTGATGGGTCACATGACATACTTTAACCGAATCATTCCAGAGATATAAACAATTGAAAGTCATCTTTATTGGGACTTTGACAAGGGATAGTGTCAAAACTATTTGACATAAATGGAAACTGTTTTCACTTTAATACATTAACTTTCTAAGACCTATTTAATGATTAAGGTTAAATATTAATATATTTAATTTTTTTATAAGACTATTAAAATCTTTGCTATTTTAAATGGGACACCCTATATATTATTTCATTTTCGGATTCTACGTGAAATTCTAAGAAATTTGATGGGTCACATGGCACACTTTGACCGAACCGTTTCAGAGATATAAACAATTGAAAGTCACCTTTATTGGGACTTTGACAAGGGATAGTGTCAAAACTATTTGACATAAATGGAAACTGTTTTCACTTTCTTACATTAACTTTTTAAGACCTATTTAATGATTAAGGTTAAATATGAATATATTTAATTTTTTTGGTAAGACCATTAAAATCTTTGTTATTTTTAATGGGACACCCTATATATTATTTCATTTTTGGATTCCACGTGAAATTTTAAGAAATTTGATGGGTCACATGGCACACTTTGATCAAACCGTTCCAGAGATATAAACAATTGAAAGTCACCTTTATTAGGACTTTGTCAGGTGATAGTGTCAAGACTATTTGACATAGAAGAAAACTGTTTTCACTGTCTTATATTAACTTTTTAAGACCTATTTAATGATCAAAGTCAAACATGAATATATTTAATTTTTTTTATAAGACTATTAAAATCTTTGTTATTTTAAATGGGACACCCTATATATTATTTCATTTTTGGATTCTACATGAAATTCTAAGAAATTTGATGGGTCACATGGCTTACTTTGATCAAACCGTTCCAGAGATATAAACAATTGAAAATTACCTTTATTGTGACTTTGACAAGGGATACTGTCAAAATTATTTGATATAAAGGGAAACTGTTTTCACTCTCTTACATTAATTTTTTAAGACCTATTTAATGATCAAAGTCAAACATTAATATATTAATTTTTTTTTATAAGACTATTAAAATCTTTGTTATTTTAAATGGGACACCCTATATATTATTTCATTTTTAATTTCTACGTGAAATTCTAAGAAATTTGATGGGTCACATGGCATACTTTGACCGAATCGTTCCAGAGATATAAACAATTGAAAGTCACCTTTATTGGGACTTTGACAAGGGATAGTGTCAAAACTATTTGACATAGGAAGAAACTCTTTTCACTTTCTTCTATTAATTTTAAGGGCCTATTTAATGATCAAAGGCAAACATGAATTTATTAATTTTTTTCTACAAGACCATTATTTTAAATGGGACACCCTATATATTATTTCATTTTTGGATTCTACATGAAATTCTAAAAAATTTGATGGGTCACATGGCATACTTTGATCTAACCGTTCCAGAGATATATACAATTGAAAGTCACCTTTATTGGGACTTTGACAGGTGATAGTGTCAAGACTATTTGACATAGAAAAAAATTGTTTTCACTGTCTTGTATTAACTTTTTAAGACCTATTTAATGATCAAAGTCAAACATGAATATATTTTATTTTTTTTATAAGACTATTAAAATCTTTGTTATTTTAAATAGGACACCCTATATATTATTTCATTTTCGGATTCTACGTGAAATTCTAAGAAATTTGATGGGTCACATGGCATACTTTGATCAAACCGTTCCAGAGATATGAACAATTGAAAATCACCTTTATTAGAACTTTGACAGGTGATAGTGTCAAGACTATTTGACATAGGAATAAACTCTTTTCACTTTCTTCTATTAATTTTAAGGGTCTATTTAATGATCAAAGGCAAACATGAATTTATTAATTTTTTTCTACAAGACCATTATTTTAAATGGGACACCCTATATATTATTTCATTTTTGCATTCTACGTCAAATTCTAAGAAATTTGATGGGTCACATGCCATAGTTTGGTCCAATAGTTTCAAAGATGCATCAACCGGCGGTGTTGCCATTCTCGGTGATTATACATATATTCCTTCCAAGAAATTGAAGTTAACATGCACTAAAGTGAGTTCTTTCAGTGATTTGGCAACGATGACCCATTAGCCCCAGCAGTGTTGCCACACTTGCCAAATTTCTTAACTTTATAAGAAACTTTTCGAGAATTTATTTTCATGTTTCTTACAGGCAATTGAGGTCTATTCGAACAGAAGGCTTTCAGTATCACAATAATTTTTTATACATAATGTATATTAATGTCAAACCACGCCTCTCCGTCAGTGGGCCACGCCCACTTTCAAACGACCTTGAACCAAGTAGGCCTTGCGACACCTCATTTTAAAGGTACTGTCGAGCACTTTCCGTTTCTGGATGTAACGGGTGCAAAAATAAAATATCGCTCTCTTAAAACCCGTTTAATTGTTAAAAAACCGCGTAGAATGTCTCTCATTTATTTAATCGATTGCGATTTTCTTTTCTTGCATTACGCAGATGACGCGAGAGAGTTTATTGACGTCGCAGAAAACAAAAGTGGTAAAAGTTCATGTAATAGTTACGTAGCGTGGATGCCAGCGGATTTTTTTTCATTCTTGAATGAACCCGAGACGCTTTATGGCCGAACAAGTTCGTTGTTTTGTTTGTCGCCTTTTGTGGATTTTTTCACTGTACGAAACAAACTTCTCTTGGCTTAAGAAAATTTAAAAGAAGTGGCAACACTGCTGAAAGAGCTTGGAGGAGAGGGGGACCGTAACTTATCCAACGTTGCTATTTCACGTCAATGTGGACTTTTTAACCCCTTTTTGACTTTTAAACCCTTTTGGTTCGCATGAATCATTAACGATCACTATGAAATAATGCTTCACGTCTCTAGTAGGTTTAATTACTTAAGAAAAGTGAAATTTTAAAACGGGTCAAGGCGTGACTGGACCATGAAATGAGGTAGAATCTGACAAAATTGAATTTTTTCCCATTTTTTGACCTCTAAACCCATCTGAGACTCGTGAATTCTTTACGATCGCCATGAAATGATGATATACGTCTCTAATGGGTTTAATTACTTAAGAAAAATGAAATTTTAAAATGATACAAGGCGTGCCTGGACCATGAGATGAGGTAGAAACTGACAAAATGTACTTTTAATCCACTTTTTGACCTTCAAACCCATCTGAGGCCCATGAATGTTTGACGATCACAATGAAATGATGCTATACGTTTCTAATGGGTTTAATTACTTAAGAAAAGTAAAATTTTAAAATAATTCAAGGCGTGCCTGGACCATGAAATGCGGTAGAAACCGACAAAATGCACTTTTTACCCTTTTTTTGACATGTAAACCTATCTAACAGCCATGAATCCTTGACGATCGCAATGAAATGATGCTATAGGTCTCTAATGGGTTTAATTATTTAAGAAAAGTAAAATTTTAAAATAATTCAAGGCGTGCCTGGACCATGAAATGCGGTAGAAACCGACAAAATGCACTTTTTACCCAATTTTGACCTATAAACCCATCAGAGACCCACGAATTCTTGATGATCGCAATGAAATGATACTATACCTCTCTAGTGAGTTTAATTACTTAAGAAAACTGAAATTTTAAAGTGATTCAAGACGTGCCTGGACCATGAAATGCCGTAGAAACTGACAAAATGCACTTTTGATCTCTAAACCCATCTGAGACCCACGAATTCTTGACGATCGCAATGAAATGATGTTATGTGTCTCTAAAGGGTTAAATTATTTAAAAAAAGTTAAATTTGAAAATTATTCAAGGCGTGCCTGGACCATGAAAGGCGATAGAATCCAACAAAATGCACTTTTTAACCTTTAAACCCATCTGAGAGCCATGAATCCTTGACGATCGCTATGAAATGATTCTTTACGTCTCTAGTGGGCCTAACTACTTAATTACAGTTAAATTTCAAAGTGACTCAAGGTGTGCCTAGACCATGAAATGCAGTAGAAACCGTAAAACTGTACTCATTTCACTATTCAAACGTCATAAAAAAACAAATTGGCTGTTTGTGAACAAAAAAAAACACCGACCGACCAGGCAGCCACCCTGAACTATGATCGTTTGATTTTATTTTGTAACGAAGGTCGCCGATACCGTTTTTTCTAACTCCAAACCAATAGATATATAATAATTGTTCCAATAAACTTCCTTATTGGCGATTTCATGGACGTTTTGCGTATCGTGTCGGTTTGTTTTAATAAAATATTTTAAATTGTCCGTATAAATCAGTGCGGGGCGATAATAGGAAAGAACCGACCGTTTCAAGGCAAGGACTTAACATTATTAGTGTATCCTTGAATTTGTCCAATAGACAACTGCTTGGCAACAATGTAATCGCTGTCGCTTCAACTGTCAATTGTCATTTTAAAAACTGATTAAGCTCCGTTCATTCAGCATTGTTGTACTGCTGGGAGTTTTACTAGGTTCAGAGATTATTGTTATTAGAAAGTCCATTGGATGGATGCATGCACCGATTTACCTGAGGAAAGTTATCTATAAAACGTGATAAAATAGATTGACTTTCGCTTTCTCTCTCTGTCTCTCGTATAGTAAAAATAACCACTTTATATCTTTAATTTATGCAAATAAATATTAGACCAGTAGTGGGCTGTGACCTACTTAAATTCAAAAAAATAAAATAAAAATACAGTCACTGTCAAGGATATTTTTAAATTTATTAAATCGAGCATTTGAGCTGATCTAAATGCGACCCTGAACGGCTTTTCGGTTCGATTAATTGCTAATTCTAGGCACTCCTATCTGTATTAATTAATTTCTGATTATCAAGGACGCTTCCGTTGTTCTGGCAACACCGCTTGCCGTTATTTTCAAACCAGTAGGCTTGGCATCCATTATGTTGACACTGTTGTCAAAAAAGTATAGTATTAGTAGAACAATTTAGTCAATATTCTAAATAGTTCATGTATACGTTAATTAATTTGTATAAGGAAGTTTTCGTTAATTCACCGTCAAAAATCGTATAATACAGTGTTGCCAAACAGTGTTTTGTTCAACATCCAAGTAGGCCCTGAGAGGGGAGAGGGTTTCATGTGCGCTTATTATAAGAACGTATTGAAAAAGTCGGTAAAAAGTTTCATGGTCCAGGCACGCGTTGAATAATTTTGAAATTTGACTTTTCTTAAGTAATTGAACCCATTTGAAACGTATAGCATAATGTAATTGTGATCATCAAGCATTCCTGGGTCTCAGATATGTTTGAACGTCATAAAGTGGATTAGAAATGCCGTTTATAGGGTTCTACCCTATGTCATAGTCCAAGCACGTCTTAAATCATTTTGAAATTTCACTTTTCTTAAGTAATTAAACCCATTAGAGACGTATAGCATTATTTTATTGTGATCGTCAAGGATTCATGGCTGTCAGAAAGGTTTAAATGTCAAAAAGTGGGTAAAAAGTGCATTTTGTCAGTTTCTACCGCATTTCATAGTCCAGGCACGCCTTGAATCATTTTGAAATTTCACTTTTCTGAAGTAATTAAATCCATTAGAGACGTATAGCATCATTTTATTGTGATCGTCAAGGATTCATGAATCTGAGATGGGTTTGAAGGTCAAAAAGAGGATTAAAAGTGCATTTTGCCAGTTTCTACCACTTTTCATGGTCTATCACGCCTTGAATCATTTTGAAATTTCACTTTTCTTAAGTAATTAAATCCATTAGAGACGCATAGTGGCATTTCATTGCGATCGTCAGGCATTCATGGGTCTCAGTTGGGTTTAAAGGTCCAAAAGTGGATTAAAAGTGCATTTTGTCAGTTTCTACCTCATCTCATGGTCCACGCACGCCTTGAATTATTTTAAAATTTCGTTTTTCTTAAGTAATTAAACCCATTACAGACGTGTAGCATTATTTCATTGCGATCGTCAAACATTCATGGGCCTCAGATGCGTTTGAAGGTCAAAAAGTGGATTAAAAGTGCATTTTGTCAGTTTCTACCGCATTTCATGGTCCAGGCACGTCTTGAATCATTTTGAAATTTCACTTTTCTGAAGTAATTAAACCCATTAAAGACGTATAGTATCATTTCATTCTGATCGTCATGGATTAATGAGCCTCAGATGGGTTTAAAGGTCAAAAAGTGGGTAAAAAGTGCATTTTGTCACTTTCTACCGCATTTCATGGTCCAGGCACGCGTTGAATCATTTTAAAATTTTACTTTTCTTAAGTAATTGAACACATTAGAGACGTATAGCATCATTTCATTGTGATCGTCAAACATTCATGGGCCTCAGATGCGTTTGAAGGTCAAAAAGTGGATTAAAAGTGCATTTTGTCAGTTTCTACCGCATTTTATGGTCCAGGCACGTCTTGAATCATTTTGAAATTTCACTTTTCTTAAGTAATTAAACCCATTAGAGACGTATAGCATCATTTTATTGCGATCGTCAAACATTCATGGGCCTCAGATGGGTTTGAAGGTCAAAAGGTGGATTAAAAGTACATTTTGTCAGTTTCTACTGCATTTTATGGTCCAGGCACGTCTTGAATCATTATAAAATTTCACTTTTCTGAAGTAATTAAACCCATTAGAGACGTATAGCATCATTTTATTGCGATCGTCAAGGATTCATGGGTTTTAGATGGGTTTAGAGGTTAAAAAGTGCATTTTGTCAGTTTCTACCGCATCTCATAGTCCAGGCACGCCTTGAATCATTTTAAAATTTTACTTTTCTTAAGTAATTAAACCCATTAGAGACGTATAGTGGCATTTCATGGCGATCGTCAAGGATTCATGGGTCTCAGATGGGTTTAAAGGTCAAAAAGTGGGTAAAAATAGCATTTTGTCAGTTTCTACCTCATCTCAAGGTCCACGCACGCCTTGAATTATTTTAAATTTTCTATTTTTTTAAATAATTAAACCCATTAGAGACGTATAGTATCATTTCATTGCGATCGTCAAGCATTCATGGGTCTCAGGTGGGTTTAGAGGTCAAAAAGTGGGTAAAAAGTGCATTTTATCAGTTTCTACCGCATTTCATGGTCCAGGCACACCTTGAATCATTTTAAAATTTTACTTTTCTTAAGTAATTAAACCCATTAGAGACGTATAGGATCATTTCATTGCGATCGTCAAGGATTCATGAATCTGAGATGGGTTTGAAGGTCAAAAAGAGGATTAAAAGTTCATTTTGCCAGTTTCTAATGCTTTTCATGGTCCAGGCACGCCTTCAATTATTTTAAAATTGTACTTTTCTTAAGTAATTAAACCCATTAGAGACGTATAGGATCATTTCATTGCGATCGTCAAGGATTCATGAATCTGAGATGGGTTTGAAGGTCAAAAAGAGGATTAAAAGTGCATTTTGTCAGTTTCTACCGTATTTCATGGTCCAGGCACGTCTTGAATCATTTTGAAATTTCACTTTTCTTAAGTAATTAAACCCATTAGAGACGTATAGTATCATTTCACTGTGATCGTCAAGGATTCATGAATCTGAGATGGGTTTGAAGGTCAAAAAGAGGATTAAAAGTGCATTTTGTCAATTTCTACCTCATCTCATGGTCCACGCACGTCTTGAATCATTTTAAAATTTTACTTTTCTTAAGTAATTAAACCCATTAGAGACGTTTAGCATAATTTTATTGTGATCGTCAAGGATTCATGGCTGTCAGATAGGTTTAAAGGTGAAGAAGTGGGTAAAAAGTGCATCTTGTCAGTTTCTACCGCATTTCATGGTTCAGGCATGACTTGACTCATTTTGAAATTTCACTTTTCTTGAGTAATTAAACCCATTAGATACCTATAGCATCATTTTATTGCGATCGTCAAGGATTCATGGGTTTTAGATGGGTTTAGAGGTTAAAAAGTGGGTAAAAAGTGTATTTTGTCAGTTTCTACCTCATCTCATGGTCCACGCACGCCTTGAATTATTTTAAAATTTCACTTTTATTAAGAAATTAAACCCATTATTGTGATCGTCAAACATTCAAGGGCCTCAGATGGGTTTGAAGGTCTAAAAGTGCATTTTGTCAGTTTCTACCGCATTTCATGGTCCAGGCACGTCTTGAATCATTTTAAAATTTGCCCATAGTTTCATGGCAATGCTAATTCTAACCTTTCAATGTTCTACGGTTAGTTTCGATTAGTACTGCTTGGCTCTGTATATATTTTCGAATAATTTACCCTCGATAAATAACCAATTGAATTTCCTGAGAAAAAAACCCAAATCGTAAATGACAAATTTTTTATTTAGGCCGAATTCAAAATCAAAAATTCAACTATCTCGAAAATCCTTTGAGGTCAAAAGGTCGCTCTGAGCAACTCGGCAAAGATATAGGTAACTTTTTAGAGTAATATTGATTGAAAAGCTGAGATTTTTATGAAAAAAATATAGGCATAAAAAAGTTGTCACCACGCAAACTGTCGCTGACAATGCCCTCTAGGTTGTACACAAAAATCACCATTGAATTCGATACTTGTTAATATGCTACTTTTTGAAGCAAAATAATGAAAATAAAACTGAAACTTCAACGCCCAAAATCTTGGTTATTGTCATTTTTTGGAGCAGAAGAATTTGATTAAATCGTAATATTTTTGAGCGAATAATGTGCCGCTGCTCTGTGTCGACTTAATTATGGGATACCCTGTATTTATAGTTAACACAGTTGAATAGAAGTCCATATTTTGAAGGAGAATGTATACATAATGAAGGAAAATGTATAAATAGGAAATAAAAAAAAATGTTTTATAGGAGAATGTACATACAATATGCCGGGTGACACAACAAAAGTAAAATTACTTTTTACTTTTCAAGATAAACAATTGAAATTTAGTATAGCGATAGAATAGTTATAAGAACATCTTTTGACATATTCTATTATTTTCCATCGCTTTCATCTACTTTTATTAGACAAGAAGGTGGTCGTTTCGTTTGTAAACCTCATATTTTTTCTATTTGTTTACCGTTTGTGTGTACCTTTGTTATGTTAGGTAAATGTGAAATAAAATATGTCGTATTAAGATACTGAAAAAAATATTGCATTGAAAAATTTGTTCTCTTATCCTCAAATGGTAATTAAATAAGTTATTGTTAATCATTGTTGTTTTAACTCCCCATAACGGGTAGCTTTTGAGTTTTATTTATTGAACGTATATGTTTTTTGTGATGTTCTGTATCTGAAGATCGCTTTTTACACATCCGAAATGCATAATACATTTAACTAAATGATCTACATGCATTTTTCCTTGGAGATAGAGACTTCCCCATTTAGAAATCTATAATCAACACATACTATTTTCACGATTAGTTTTCTTCACTTGAAGAAATTAAGGAGGTTTGTATAGGAGTCCCTAAAATTTTAGACCCGAGGTGGGTTTTTTCACGTTTCGCTCTTAGGTGATGATCATCATCAAGTTAACCACTGGCTGTAATAAGTGAACGAAAAAATGGATGAAACTAAAGCGATAAGATGAGTGAAAGCGTGCGGAAAAACTGCACGGACACCTCCGCGACGTACCGACGTAATCTGCAATGCATTACGGACGTTGAACTTTCCCGCGCTCGAACGAGTAATTTTCACCGGAGTGCACTCACTTATTGCCTTTGCTTCGCTAATATTATTATACCGCGCGATATTAAACAATTTATGGGTATTATGTAGAAAGCACTTCTTTTTCAAACGAAAGTGCATATTATTATTAAACGTGTTACGCAAGTTGACGTAATGTTATTTTGAATAATTATTGCGCTGATTGATTTGTGTTTGTTTTATGATATGAGTCGTTTGGTGCAGAGAACTCGTACGGTGTAGTCAATCTTCAAAAAGGAATCAAAACTCAGAATTTCAGAATGAACCGTTTTAACTACGATAGCGCTAATTAAATACACAAGCCGGCGAACTTTCTTGTATTATTTACTAAAAATTACACACGTTATTGTTATAATAAAACACGTTATTTTAATATTCATCTATATTTATTATATTTTTCAGTTAGACATAGATAGATTTAAGATGTCAAAAAAGGACAGAAATATGGAGACCTAATCCTTATTTTAATAATTAAATTACCCAATAAGCTATAGTATATATTATATCGATAACTACGATAAACCTTTGGTTTTCAATACCTTGTTTTGTTTGTTTACACATATATATTGTCTATGTTACAAATTTATGATTATTCTTTGAACTGCTACAACATTACAACGTATGCGTTTAGTATATTCAATTTATAAGGTAATAATGCACAGTATATAAATACAATAGACATTTTTTCAATCCAAAATTTTGTTCAGCGATGAGGCTCATTTTTGGTTGAACGGCTTCGTCAATAAGCAAAATTGCCGAATTTGGAGTGGAGAAAATCCAGAAGCTTTTGTTGAGACGCCCTTACATCCATTAAAAGTCACCGTTTGGTGCGCTTTATGGTCAGGAGGAATCATTGGCCCATATTTTTTTAAAGATGATGACGACCAGAATGTTACAGTCAATGGAGAACGTTATAGAGCCATGATTGCCGACTTTTTTGTTCCTCAGTTGAACCGACTTGATGTGGCAGAGCTTTGGTTTTTAACAAGATGGTGCAACATGCCACACAGCGCGTGACACTATCAATTTATTGCGGGAAACATTCCATAAACGCAATGGACCTGTGAACTGGCCTCCACGATCGTGTGATCTCACACCTCTGGATTACTTTCTTTGGGGATATGTAAAGTCACATGTCTTTAAAGATAAACCACAGTCGTTGGATCACTTGGAAGCAAACATTCGCCGCGTTATTGCCGAGATACGGCCCCAGATGCTTGAAAAAGTGGTCGAAAATTGGACTTCCCGATTACGCTACATTCGAACCAGCCGTGGCGCTCATATGCCCGAAATCATTTTTAAGCACTAATGGTATAACAATATCTTTTAAATAAAACCAATACCATGTCAATAAATTTTTTTTATAGTTTTATTTCACTTCAAATTTGTATACCTCTCAAAAAAACACCCTTTATAATGAGCTCTAGAAATTGGCCCTTGATCACATTTTAGATAAGATTCATTATATGTAAATTATTATATCTATCTTACAAAACCAAGAAATTAACTAGAAAAGACTGATATTAAATATATATTATGTTAGCTCACAAGTTGTTCTGACTTATTCTGAATACACTTTACTGACTACGGTATCATTCTAAAATTTTTTTTTTATTGTGGTTTATTCGATCACGAACGAAGACACTCATTTTATAATAATTCGTCGCTCATTGTTAAACTGTGTCCATGATATGTCTTAGGAAATCCAAAATAAACTTTTTCGGACATATCCCTGTCTCAGTTTATCTTTTATAATCATACTGACAAGGGCGTCGCCAGCCGGTAAGCTAGGGAGGGGCAGCATGAAAGAACTAAAGACAAAAAACAAAAATTTTAATTAAAAAAAAATAAAAACTGAACAAAATATTTACATGAAAATCAATTGAAACATAATCTAACAAAATCGTCCAAGTTTTTAAAAATGTGTTGCCTGTGTACACTCATCATAGCGAGGCCATTGAGTCGAGTTTCAAACATAGTGCTCCTCAACCAGGTTTTGATTATCCTAAGGCTACTAAATGACCTTTCAACTGTACAAGTCGTACAAGGTAATGCAACAAGGATCTGTAAAGCCTTCTTAATTTCAGGAAAGAAATCATCAGTTTCCTTGAGGATGTCCACAACACTCATTTTGACCGATTCTGGTTTTTCCTCCCATATTTTTTTCCAAAGCTCTATCTCATTTTGGATATTTGAAACACCGTAAAAATTTTTAAATTCCTCGCAAGCCTCTTCAAGTTCTTCCAAAGAAATGTTTTTCATTTGCGCAGGATGTAGTTTTGACAAAGTAAATGATGGTCTATTTTCTTAAGAAAACCCTATAATTGAGTCCAAATAAGGAATTGTTATGGACCTGCGCCAAAAGGCTGAGGGGCTTTTTGATGGGTGGTTGCTACGGTGTTGTTGTCTTTCAGCAGTACGCGGTATTGATTTCATATCCAATCCAATTTTTTCCGTAATAACAGAAGCATCTTTGAAAATTTCTTCTGTTATTTTTTCGGGATTCTCACGGTGGTTTTTGATCAGTTTTAAAATACGACCAATATGCTGTGATGCCTGAACTGCATCCAAGGAGACTGATTGGAGCACGTTTACTGTTAGTTCTAAAAGAGCGGAATATTTGACTATCAATCCAAGGCTAAAAATAAACGAAACTTTGGAAGCTGCAGCATGGAGCTGATATGCATGTTTCCTTGTCGCAATATTGCCATCTCGAGACAGGGTTTCTAGTGCCTCCATTATATCACAAAAGTTCTCTTTAAAAACTCTGATGCTCTTGTATTTCTCGGTCCACCTTGTTTCGCACAGCTTGGGAATATCGGGTATTAATTTTCTTCTTAGAACCGATTCACGAAAAAATGTAATGATATCTTTGATGGCCCCAACTGTATTTCGGATCTCTGGCAGAGCATTCAGATCATTGATTGCTAGGTTGAGTTTATGTGACGAGCAATGAAAAAATAGTGCTTTCTTGTATTTTTTACGCAAAATAGCCTGAACGCCACCTTCTATTCCAGACATAGTGGAACAACCATCGAATCCCAAACCAACGCATTTATCTGGATCGAGATCCTCTTTCGTCAGGAATTTATTTATTGCCGTGGCAATCGATTTAGCGTCCAAGGCTGTAAGCTCAGCAAATCCGAGGAATACTTCTTCAATGATGCTGGTTTCCTCATCAAAATATCTTATGCCAACTGAGAGCTGTTCCTTTTCAGAGATATCCGCTGTTTCGTCTGCTAAAATGCTATATGCTTGCGATATCTTCACATTTTTGATGCAATCGGCCTTAATAACATCTCCACAAATACTGATAATCTCATTCTGGATGTCAACCAATCGATAACTTGCATTTTTCTTTCTATGCTCAAGATGGTTTTTTTAAAATAGTGTCTCCTGCGTCAATTCGCATCTTATATAGCCCTTCCAGAATTCCATCACCATAGCTTGCCCCCCTTAATGCTAGGTCGTGGGATCCGCAAAACGCAATGCAGGAAATAATCGATCTTATAATTTTCCTGTTTTTTTCAAGACTTTCCTGAGAGTATTTGTTAATTTGCACATCTACTGGCACATTATCAAGAAAAGATTTAGCCGCTTCCAATGCCGTCTTATGAAAGTGAGTATCTGCGTGTTTTCTGCAGTATTTATGAACATCTTTGAACTTACAAAACGGCCTTATAATGAACGAACCTAAAACACCTCTAACGGAGCTCAGATTGGGTGGAAATAGTGTACAGAATTTACAGAAGGCTCCTTTTTGTTGGCGGGAGCATGCTAACCATGGTGAGTACATTTCCAACCAGGAATGATTGAATTTTCTTTTTAGATACTGGGCGTCTTTGGCAAAGTCGTACGTTTTCCGTAGTATCCGTAGGTTCTTGGCTCAAAGTGAGCGTAATCGTTTCAATTCGCTTTTCACTCGCAAGCGCTTCGAGCCCCCGAAATGTAATTATGTATAGATATAGTAAAGCCTTATCTTAGATTGAAGTTACCTAATAGCCTAATTATTCAGTGAAATTAGAAATTAATAAGTGATAAGTTACGAAATATACGTTTTCAAAAGTAAAGTTTCAATTAGCCGGATGACTGGTTTAGCGTTAACCTCTAGAGGCCTAGAGTTGAGGTCTAGAGGGCAGCTGCCCCCCCCTGCCCCTCTCTGGCGACGCCCTTGCATACTGAACATCATAAATAATTCAATTTATATTGTTAATATTGAGAATACTTTCATTATTTTTTTTTTATTGCCCGTAAAGTTTATAAATATACAGGGTGATTCAAAAGTAAACGACATCCTTTTAGGGGCGTAATCTTTGCATAAAAATAAGACAACAATTTCCTATTAATATGGGCTATTCACTTTTTCAGATGATTTAAACCTTTAAAACCGTTTAAAATAAAATTTTGACGATTGGAGTACTGTAACATGTAGATGGTAACTAAAATACGAAATAAAAAAAAATAAACATTTTAGTCAGTGGCCTGAGATACCGGAGTGGGTAGGGGTTAAAACATCTCTATTTCTTTTATGCTCTGGGTTATTGCGATTTTATTTGAAAATTATAAAATTTTAGAGTACTCTTAGTCAATGTCAAAAGTTTATTGAAAAGCAAATTTGCTGTAAAATTTACAAAGAATTCTTAAATTTACAATAAACATATAACAAACAATTACAAGTGTACTTCTGCAACATAGGTATAGATAGGTCAAGAAATTCTATGAGAGAATAATTAGCAGATCTCATAAAACTTTTTTAAGTCTATTCAAGGTGCGAATCCTTCAAGGCAATAATTTATATACATGAGCTTTCCATAGTGGAAAATAGTATTTCTACTTAACCCTTTCGATACTAACGGGTGATATGTGTCCCACCAAAAAAACTGTTTTTAATATACGCATTTATTTTTAAATTAAATGTTTAAAAAATACTAGTGGGTCATATATGTCCCAGGCAATTCTTTTTACAAACGGGTGGGTCAAAAACGTATTATTTTTATATCGGCTGTTGTCCCAGTAGTATTATCCAGTTTTTGAAATTAAATATAACTCGTGGGCTTTATTTTGAGGTTAGATTGGATAGTAAATTTGAAATGTAAACAAGCGGTTAAGTGGCGCTCTTGTTTTTGTGGTTATTAAAGGTGTTTTTTTGTCTTTAAAAGTGAATTAAAACTATGACAAGGTAAGTTTTAGTTAAGGTAAAATATTGTATGTTGTATTTGAATAAAATAAGACCCAGATATTTAGATTTAGGGACGTATATGTCCCAGTCGTAAAATTAAGATTAAAGTGGAAATTTAGGCATTAGCTGTATGTTTCTTATAACGTCAATTTATAAGGCAAAAAATCATTGAAAATTACAAAAAGTTAGTAAGCCTTTTGAATATGTGAATATTTTTTTGATATTTTTCGGTTGGAATTTATGCCTCTACACCTCGTAAAAATTTGAACATAATAATTTTATAAAAAGTTCCAATAGGTATTTAGAATTCAAATTAATATAATAAAAATAATACTGTATAATACGTTTATTACAGTTTACAGTACGTACGTTTAAAAAATAATAATTACAGCATTTATAGTCGTTATGTTTGGTGAAGACCTACATGATATATATTTTTAAAAACCCATCAGCTGATGCTTACTTTTTTGTGCTTGCAGTAGAAAACCGCTAAAACCTAAAGAATTACAAGAAATGGCTATGAGTATTGACCAGTATGGATTATCCGATGATTCAGATATGGAAGATCCTTTTCAAGATTCCGGCTCTGAGTACCAGCCCTCATCTGAAAGTGATATTGAAATGGATTCACCTAAAAAGAAGAAGCCAAAACGAGTCTCCCAGGATGAATTGGCAATTATTTGTAGTACCGACAATACTTCCAACATTGAAAACGAAAGCCCTGAAAGCCTTATTGAACCTGAAGTAATTGAAGAAAACCAGGAGAATTCTGAAAATGCAATTTGTGACACTACAAACATTCATTGGACCACCAGTAGCAGCTTATTCCAGCCAGCAAAAACCATACCAAAAATAAAAATCCCTAGCATTTTGTATTCCGACATAACTCATAAATCGTCTGAACGGGAGTGTTTTTTCAAACTGTTTCCTAAAAGCCTGTTTATGTTTATTTCCCAATGCACCAACCAGAGATTACAAATTCTCGAAGTCAAAACAAAAAAAGCATATGCTCCAACTGATCATTATGAGATCATGATAGTTTTGGGGTGTTATATTGTTATGGCATATAACAAAGTACCGTGCATGGCAAACTACTGGTCCTCTAATAAGTCACTTGGAAATGAAGCTATAAAAGAAGCCATATCACGCGATCGTTTTCTTCTTCTTACATCTAAGATGTATTATAATAATCCAAGTCGTCCAGAAAATTCAGGAAAGCTTTATTACATTGAAGAAGTAATGTCCTGTTTGAAGCATACGTTTTCAAAAGCGCGTTCGGAGAGCACATTTCAAAGCATAGATGAGTCTATGGTAAAATTCAAAGGCCGTTCAGCTCTTAAACAGTATCTTCCTCTAAAACCAATAAAAAGGGGCATCAAGGTTTGGGAAAGGTGTGATTCACAGTCTGGTTACGTATATGATATGAACATATATTGCGGGAAAGAAGTTGATACTCCAGATAGTACTCTTGGCCAAGGATTAGGTGAACGGGTTGTAAAGACCTTATGTAAGTCTATTAGAGACCCGGAGGTAATGGTATGCTTTGATAGATTTTTTGCTTCTGTTTCATTGATGTCTTCCATAAAATTTGCTGCAGTGAGTACATGTATGCCAAAACGAAAAAATCTTCCAAAATAAGAAGATTTTGTCGCTAAACAAAACATGAAGAAAGGCGATTCTTGCTCTTTATTTAGCAACGTAGGTGTTGCTGCATACTTATGGAAAGATTCAAAAGAAGTAATTGTTCTCTCAAACTGCCACAGTTCTGAGATGGAAACTGTAGAACGGCGACAGAAGGATGGAACTAAGGCTACAGTGCCGTGCCCCAAAGCAATCAAAGATTATAACTCCTATATGGGAGGAGTGGATCTCTCAGATCAACTCTCCGGCCTTTATGATATAGACCGGAAGTCACAGAAATGGTGGAGAAAGGTGTTCTATAAACTTTTTCTTAGTTCAGCCACAAATGCGTGCATACTTTTCAAAGAAGCTCACAATCGTGATGTTCCATTTATAGTTTTTTTAGTTAACTTAGCTGAATCGCTTATTAATTTGGGAAGAGAAAATGCAGGCATGGTAAGGAAACGTTGTACTGGCAGACCTTCAAGTTCGTCAAGAAATATGGTAAATGTTGGCGATCATTTACCTATTCAGGGAACCACTCGACGTAGATGCCATTCGTGCTCGTCAAAAAAAATCGAAAAACGTACAAAAACTATGTGTTCAGGTTGCAAAGTTCCGTTATGCGCGGACTGTTTTTCGATATACCACAAATAGTTTGCGCGTTTATGGTTTCTATAATTAAATTTTATGTATTATGTTTATCTGGTGGTACACATTTGTCCCGATGTTTACTTAGTTTTCATTACTAGTGGGACACCCGTGTCCCAGGTTGTATTTCTTTTATACGCTTATATAAATAGATAAAAAGCAATTTTTTGTTTTATTTCTAAACTACCTTATCCTATAACAAGATTTTTTATTTAAAAAAATTAAAATTTAAAACTCGTATTTTGAATGCATCAGCTCGTGTGGGACATATATATCCCATTAGTAAAATCAAAACCATTTTTAAAAAAATAAAGTCGTTGCGAAAGGGTTAAAGTGCTCTGAGACTGAGGTACCTGAAGGTTTTGTCTAGGTAATTATGTATATTATTGGCCCTTTGTTGGAAGGTATTAGAATGGCAGTGACAAAATGTTTCAAACAAAATAAGATCACATAGAGTTAGTATTTTATAGTGTTAAAACAGAGGCTTACAGTGGTCCCTATAGTCTGCACATGATAGACCCTAACAGCTCACAGAAGAAACAGAGAATGTAACTTAGTAGTAGTAGTACAGTAATCAAAGGCATGATATACTTCTTTTGGGATGCCTGGGTTATTAATCTCCATAGCTACTGTTCTTATTGCGTAAATAGCTGATGATAGACTTTTTAATAGCTTGTAAATGTGAACTGTGTACTCTTAGTTTATTTCGATAAAGCGTTCTTAAGCGACTTACTTTGTTCAAATAAATAATCATACTTATTTGTTTAACGAATCTTCAGTATTATTTAACATAATATTTAAGGCATAGTTTTTCGTACAATGTTGTCAAACAACAAGATTCCTGCAAGTATAAAGCTTATGACAGACAGCGAATTTCGTAAAAGATGTAGAGAATTTAATTTCAACAATTAATTAAATGTACGGGTAAAGCAGTAATGTTTTTTTAAATTGTTTCTATGATTATGCTATTATTATATATTACATAAGAACACTGGTTAGCTTTTGCATGTGTTCTATTTTTTATTTTCTTTTCGTTTTCGATTTTTTAGGTCATAAGTTTTATAGTACATATATTTTTTTCTTATGGCTAGACTTCGCCTATGCAGCTTTGTTTGGTATTAATAAAGTCATTTATTTTTATTATTAATTGAATAATATTGAACGACTAGACAAAGAGCAACTAGCTTCGACACTGGGGTAATGTTTCCTAACACTATTCCATAATATATCTATTTATACTATAAAAATTATTATTCGGTATAATTCTTATGGTTTATGAATATCACTGGCTAAATTGCTTTTATATTTATTTTAAAGGGAGCAAATTGCTGCTTCTATGCGACCTTCGAAGTTTCCGATTTTCTTTTTCAGTCAGTTTAGCCACGTGTCGAGTTCGCGAATTGGGTCGTACACGTGGCGCTCGCTTACCACGAAACGGCGCCCACGACGTTATTTCCTCGGGTTTCTTCTCATTTATGTGCTCCCCTTTTCCCTTTTTGTTAATTTATTATTTTGATATTAATTATTATATATACGGGGTGTTTTAGTAAGCATATAATACCGGGTGGTCGCCGAGCGGAACATAGGAAATCCCATGTAAATTTTAAGGGGGTCAATTATTGGCTTCCCTGTATATTTTATAGAAAAAATGTAAAATAACTTTTTGAAGAGACCAATATGGCAAACCCTCGTGCAAAGTTTCAAAAAAATTTAATAAGCGATTCTTGAATTATTCAATTAAATGTAATTGCAAAATTAGCAAATTTTCGGTTTAGGTAAAACCAAACGGGCACCAGTAAAATGAATATTGTCACTGACATGAGGAAAAGTGTCAATAAATCAGTGATAGTCGATATTTGAAAACAAGTATGAATTATTCAATCAAGTGGCGTAATCTAGAGGTCCAATTTTCAAACACTCTTTCCAGTACTGCAGGCTGTATTTTGGCAATCACACGTCGTATGTTGGCTTCCAAGTGCTCAAGTGTTTCGGGTTTATCAGCGTAGACATGCGACTTAACATAGCCCCAAAGAAAATAATCTAATGGCGTCAAGTCGCACGAACGAGCTGGCCAGTTTACAGGTCCATTCCTTGAAATTATTCGTTGCTCGAATGTCTCTTGCGGTAAATTAATTGTTTGGCGCGCTGTATGGCACGTGGCACCATCCTGCTGAAACCTCATTTCTGCAACGGCTTCCAATTGAGGCACAAAAAAGTTGGTTATCATGTTTCTGTATCGCTCACCGTTTAATGTAACGTTCTGACCTACAGCATTTCTGAAGACATAAGGACCAATGATTCCACCGGCCCATAAAGCGCACCAGACGGTTAGTTTTTCTGGATGTAACGGTTTTTCGCCAATAGCTCGTGGATTCTCATCCCCCGAAATTCGGCAATTCTGCTTGTTTACATAGCCATTTAACCAAAAGTGTGCTTCATCACTGAACACATATGAAATCGTGGATCAACAGCAATCTTTCCTTCCGCCCATTCAGCTAATGTACGGCGCAAAAGATGATCCTGAGGGTTTCAACTCCTGGACAAGTTGAATTTTATATGCTCGCAATCCGAGATCTTTGCGCAAAATTTTCCATAAAGTGGATGGACATAAGTTCGCTTGTTGAGAACGACGAGGAATTGACATATTTGGATCATTATCAACACTATGCTGCACAGCAGCTATCGCTTGTTGCGTGCGCGCTGTACGGCGTCTTACGGGATGTGTATTGTCGACTAGAGTAAAAGTATTGCGAAAACGATCAACAGTTTCTCGAATTAATTTCTCTGAAGGACGATTATGAGCACCATAAAACTCACGTAATGCCCGATGTGTTTCTCGAATAGAACCATGTCTTTCAAAATAAATTTGAACAATTTGGAAACGTTGCTCCGGCGTGAGTCTGTTCATGATGAATTGCCAAACCAAACTAATCTAAAAATAAACCAGAACTGTCAGGTCGGATGTCATAAAAAACAGTGTTGCCAAATGAAAGTTCTTCGCTTCTATAAAAAACACCTTTTATTAAATAAAAGTTTAGATAAAAAAGTAATGTTAACGTGTCTTACTTTGAATGTATGGTTGTAAGATTGATAAAACGCAAAAAAAATACATTTCTTGTATTCGGCTGTATGTCAGATTTGACAAAGCCTTATAAAAAATTGTTTGCTGGTGGCTGGTGTCTGGTTTTACCTGAACCGAATTAATGGTAATTTTGCAATTACATTTAATTGAATAATTCAAGATTCGCTTATTAAAATTTTTTGAAACTTCGCACGAGGGTTTACCATATTGGTCTCTTCAAAAAGTTATCTTACATTTTTTCTGTAAAATGTACAGGGAAGCCAATAATTGACCCCCTTAAAATTTACATGGGATTTCCTATGTTCCGCTCGGCGACGCACCACCCGGTATGGTTTTCAGACATGCAACATTATTGCACTTGAGAGCCTGGAAGAAGAGAATTATTTTTTGTCTAATTTCTGAAAGACGTAAAAGTTACCTCGAAAGCCTGGAAAACTAAGAAAAAATTCTATACCTGGAAAACCCAAAAAGGAATTCTGATACATATTTTAAATAATCCTCTCAAAAATTTGGAAGAGTTGATTTTTTGGACAGGAAGAATTGGAAAAATGTTTTTAAATACTTCATCATCATAAAAAAGAAATAATAGTGGTGAAGGAAAAAAATGACGTCAATGGCATTAAGAAATTGCTCCCGAAATCGCAAAAAACGGGAATAAATATTAATTTATAATTTCTGGAATACTCAAAAAAATCCTTTTAAGTGCCTGTAAAAATTGTTTTTTTTTTAACATCTGACGCAAAATTCGTACAGCTAAACTGACGTCAAAAATTTGGAAGAAAATTAAATTCCTTGAAGGTGTAAAAATTAGATGAAAAGTTTGGAAAACTAAAAAAAATTCAGTTCCTGGAAAACATAACAAATTAGATCAAAGACAATTAGAAAAAAAAAATATTTTTTTCCGGAAATTTCTAGAACACTTAAAATATTATATTAAATACTTTTCCTTCCTTACGTCCAAAATAAATCAGTTATAATTTCCTGATCATACGCCAAACTAAAGTTTAAAAAAATTCCCCCTTTTCCAGAAATTAAAATATAACAAAAAAATTGCAGGCCAGTTCGGACGTTCCGCTACTATGACACTTCGTCATATATTGGCGTCCTTGTTTCACACATAGCAAAAAAGAAACGACGCGGTAGCCTATGGAGAGTTGACGCGTACTAACTGTTCCCGAATCACGGTTATCGATTATTTATGATACTGAGAATTATTATTAAAAAGTTTCGAAAAAAATTTTTGGTATTTATGGTAAAGGCTTTGTACTTATTATACAGGGTGATTGACGCCTGATGGTACATTACCCGTATATAGAAAACGGATCGTAACAATTTTCTGCGTTGCCGTTTATATAGAAAAATGGTAACCCTTTTGATTTTTTAAATAGAATATTTGTATATTTTTAGATATTTTGATTCCCTGCTTTATTTTGAGTTTTTTTTAATTATACTTTTCTATACCAATCTTTAGCGGTTTTTAAGAAAAAAAAAATTACTTAATTTTTTTTCTCAGCTATTTTAGTCCCTAAAAGCTCAAGTTTTGAACATCACTTTAAGAGACATGGTAAATAGTTCATTTTCTTAAATGGAACTATTTACCATACATTTTATTTTATATTCTAATAGAGAGTTAATACTACACCTAAGAAGCCGCGTTTTAGAATTAGATGCTTATTTTCATGAAATTTGATCATTGATGATTATTTCAGATATTTTTACTTTGTAGATTACTTAGTTTTAACTCTGAAGATATCAACATTTTATAATAAATAATAGTTTTTATTTTATTGTTTTTCAAAACATATACAGGGTTTAAAAAAAAAAAATTTGGAGATGGTCGATTTTTTCAAAATTTCACAAAAACTTGATTTATAATTTGACTGGATAACTATTACAGCGTTTTTCAAAAAATTGACAAGGTTTTGAGAAAAAAAATTATTGTGGAAAGGTCGCACTCGTGCACTATTTTGACAGTTCTGCTCGGATTCTCTTATAACCCGGTATTTTCGTGATCTACTTGATGAGAACAATCCGCTGGTATAGTTAATTCGAATTCAAAAAAAAAAAATTTTCTGAAAAAAATCCAAACGGGGGGGTATACCCGAAAAATGAAAAAACCCAAACTTTGAAGGCCGATATCTCGGCTTCTATGGGAGCTATCGGGAAAATTCTAACGGTTTTGTCTTAGTTTCGTCGTTCTGAATCCAACGAGACCCTCCGCAAGATCGTAGCTTTTACGATAGTCGAGATATGGCATTTTTGATGCCCATTTTTGGCCTCAAAAACGAGGTCAAAAAGTGAAAATTTCCGAATTTTCAAAAACCTCTCATTCCCGTATTTCTGATCAAATCCTGTTATAACCCGGTATTTTCGTGATCTACTTGATGAGAACAATCCGCAGGTATAGTTTGTTCGAATTCGAAAAAAAAAAATTTCTGAAAAAATCCAAACGGGGGGGTATACCCGAAAAATGAAAAAACCCAAACTTTGAAGGCCGATATCTCGGCTTCTGTGGGAGCTATCGGGAAAATTCCAACGGTTTCGTCTTAGTTTCGTCGTTCTGAATCCAACGAGACCATCTGCAAGGTCGTAGCTTTTACGATAGCTGAGATATGGCATTTTGGATGCCCATTTTTGGCCTCAAAAACGAGGTCAAAAAGTGAAAATTTCCGAATTTTCAAAAACCTCTCATTCCCGTATTTCTGATCAAATCCTGTTATAACCCGGTATTTTCGTGATCTACTTGATGAGAACAATCCGCAGGTATAGTTTGTTCGAATTCGAAAAAAAAAAATTTCTGAAAAAATCCAAACGGGGGGGTATACCCGAAAAATGAAAAAACCCAAACTTTGAAGGCCGATATCTCGGCTTCTATGGGAGCTATCGGGAAAATTCTAACGGTTTTGTCTTAGTTTCGTCGTTCTGAATCCAACGAGACCATCCGCAAGGTCGTAGCTTTTACGATAGCTGAGATATGGCATTTTGGATGCCCATTTTTGGCCTCAAAAACGAGGTCAAAAAGTGAAAATTTCCGAATTTTCAAAAACCTCTCATTCCCGTATTTCTGATCAAATCCTGTTATAACCCGGTATTTTCGTGATCTACTTGATGAGAACAATCCGCAGGTATAGTTTGTTCGAATTCGAAAAAAAAAAAATTCTGAAAAAATCCAAACGGGGGGGTATACCCGAAAAATGAAAAAACACAACATTTGAAGGCCGATATATCGGCTTCTATGGGAGCTATCGGGAAAATTCCAACTTTTATTTTCAAATACCAACCTTCTGTCAACTTTGAAATTTCATCACATTAATGGCGCTACCTTAGTTGAAATTTGGCGGCAAATTCAAAACGTAACTAAGCCTAAAGATAAATTTCTAAACGTAATACTTTATCGGCCGAGCCTACACCAATTTGTCAATCGCTGCAAAAAGAAGAAGAAAACCAAGTAGAAGAAGAAGAAGAGGCACGAAAGGTTTAGTTTAGTGTGGTGCACTTTGCTTGCAGTGCTTTTACCTTTCGGCGGGGTGAAGAACCTACTGCGCAACTTGGCCGCTCTTCAAACCGTGAAATGGGTCAAACTAGTCGAGAGTACCTATGAGGTACGATGTCGCGATTTTATTAAATGCTTATGGCCTGTAAAGAATGTTACTATGGCCGCTCAAGAGATAGGTACGTACATTTGGCAACGCCATCTGTCGGTGACTGTCATCGCTCAAACGTCAAATGCACTTTATTTGATTTCCGCTTTAAATAATTAGTCCTAAATATTCAATACTACGATAGTGTAGGTGAAGGTTATATCGAGAGTAACCTTGCCAAAATATACACCGCGCCTTATTACAAAATGTCACAGCGAACGCAATACATGGTGGCAATGTAATAACGCTCATACATAACTGCCGACGGTTACTTTAGTCACGTAGGAATCCTTTTAAATCATTGGGGTTCTATCTGCTCATGTTCACACTCTATGGACGTGACTTTTTTGACAGAAGAACAGCGTTGCCAACTGTCAAGGGTGACCAGGTAACGTAAACTGACCTATTGAACAAGTGCTTACAATTTTGGTACTATTTAGGGTAGAGGAACGCTATTTACCTTTTTATAATCTAGAAATATGGGGCTACAATTTGATTATTTACAAATTTTTATTTGATTTTGTTTTTTGGACAAGGGCGCCTCAGAAGTTGATAATTTATTTTTGTTTGATTTTTGTACATACAGGTCGTAACGGTTCTTTCAATCTTATGAAAATTAATAGTTCGATTAGAGTTCACGTAAACTAAAACATTTGTTAAAGTTTTAAGTGGCACCTTTTAGTGGCACCACCTAGGACCAAAATGCTTATGGAAGGTTTATAGCTAGAGAATATTTTCCTGTATTAACCGTTCTTGTAAGTAAAACAGTTTTTGAGTTATGAACTTTTGAACATTTTTTTACTTTAGAAATTAATAGTGCGCACTCTGTACGTCATAAATGAATCAAAACCAATTGAGCAAATGCGTCATTCATTTTATTGCAACATACTAAAGCCTCATTTTTGCACCATTCTTACAAATACCCCAAAAGTAATTTTTTTCAATAAGGTACCAATCGCTAAAAATCCTGCACATACTGGCTTTTCATCAAGCCGCCTATGGCGTGGCAACGTCAAAAATCACATTTTTAAAATCGATATTTAAATACTAAAACCCATTGGAATCCGGTTGGAATCGATTTTAATCTCTTCCTTAGACTTTCCACTATTTTTACACGTAGGGATCATAAAGTAAAACGCTTTTTTTATATCTTAAAACATCGTCTGAAAATGGTCGATTTTGACGTCTATGATCGCCAATTTTAATGGCGTCTTTGTCATCATGACGTCATATTGGTTTAGTCGGCTCGGACTTGGACACAGTGGACCAATATATGGCATTTTGCCAGACAAAAATTGCAATACAGTGGGTCTTGGTCTGGATTTATTTTAATTATTAAGTATGACTGTTTTTAATTCTACTATTATTTGCCCGATTTGAATGAAATTTGGTATTTAGTGTATTCAGATTCATATATAAAGAAAATAATTTGAAATTGTAACAATAATAATAGTGGTCATTTTTAGTAGTAATCGTCAAGAATAGTATGAATGTGAACCCTGTTTATGGTTTATTTAGAAAAAAACGTTAATGCAGTATAACAATTTTTTTTCTTTAACGTTGACACATTCCCCCTTTATATTCATAGTACAAGAAGTCGTTGACGTTTTTGACATAATGTCAGGGCAGCCAATTGTAACGATCTTTACAGATGAGTAGCACTGAACATTGACAGCAAGGAAATTTTGATCCATTAGTCCAGACACGAACTTCTGATGTTCTCTTCTTTGACATCTGTCAGTTCTTGACATTGTCAAGAAAATTTGCCACCAATGCTTATTTTTGTTTTCTCTTTTAAAATATTCTTCAGAATGTTCTGAAGCTTTCATCGAAAGAATCAACAAAATCCGTCCATTAGAAGTTTTTTTATGCAAGTTTTTGATAGTCTGTATTCATGACGTCTTGGGTGATTGGGTCATAACTTTTTACTTTTAATATCCTGGATCCTGTTGATTTTTATTTTTAAAGTTTTTTCACCTTTCTGTGATAAATCACAAACCTTATTACCACAGCTTCCTTGAAATCGCATGTCAGGGGTGAATCATGCGTTATGGGGTAACTTAGTTCAGAACTTCTATAGTGCTTGGATTTGTTTGATTTTTATCTTGAAAGCATGCAGGGTTGCCAATTGTAAATGTATCTTACTACACCCCATAACAAAATTGCCTCGCCTCTGTATATATTCATAGTCCAAGAAGTCTTTGATCCTGATAGTCCATGACAAAATATTGACATATCTCAGTTTCTATCAATTTAATCAAAAAAGTGGTAGATAGTGTCTTGATGTATAAGATTGATCCTAAAAATTATTCTTTTACACTTTAAGGTTTACGAGATATTTTGAAATTTGTGGAAAGGCACTTGATGTGTACACCCCATAACAAAATGTCAAAATATCTCCGTTTGTGCCATTTTAATTAAAAAAAACTGCAAAATATAGTGATAGATAATGTCTTGGGTTATAAGAATGATTCTAAACATTTTTCTTGTAAACTTAACAGTAAGATGAGGCACCTTAATACAAAATCTTGCATTCAGTATTTATCATTTAGTTAAGATTGAGAAGCCATAAGCAATTTTCTTGTAAACTGACGGTTTTTGAGAAATTTTGAAATTTGAAAAAGGCACTTTGATTTACTAGTGGGTAAACGTATGATATAAAACTGTCAAAGCTTGAAGGCACTTTAATTAATTCTAGTCTTCTTGGTCCAGGGTCGATCTCCTGGTGTTAAACTTCTTGGTACATCCATTTTCTTTGACAGTAGTGGACATTAATTTAAGGCAGTGTTGCCGGAGCAGATTTATTTTAAGAAATAGGTACACTTTCTGTTTTTCTGTTACATGAGTTTATATTTCGTTTTCCATAATATATGGATATATATTATTTGGATATGATTATATAGATGGTTAAAAATGTTTATTTTTTTTTAATTACCTAATGGTAAAATCTGAAGTGGTATCTTTTATAAGTTTTTTCTGAAAGTTCAGACATTATTGAAATTGAAATTATAAAAATTAATAAAAGAAAAATATGTTTTATAGCTACACACTACATAAAAGATCTTATTAATACCATGCTTACAGTATTTAATTTAGAATGTATTGTAACCATTGTTAAACGTTTTAAAGTCCTTTGTTATATTTGTTGCAGTTCATCTTAAAATAAGATACTTAAAAAACAATTTACTCTTATTTTTTTTATTTAAAATTTGCTCTCACATCTATGGTGCTAATTTATTAATATCTATGTCTAAATATCTTTAAAGTCTAGGCTTGAATGTTCTAAATAAGCAATTTCTTGAGATCTAAATTTAAATCAAATTATTTTTGTTGATGTGTTAATTCTTGAAGCAAGTGTGATGGATGTCTGAGGTATGCAATCTTAACGTTTATTTTTCTTCCGCAACATTCAAATTCAAAATTAATAAACTGTGGGTATTTTCAAACTGATATTTGAATTTTATTTAAATGTACCTCTCATCACTCGTGTCAATATGGAGCAACATAGATCAGGTTTAAATTTCCCGCCACACGCCACCCACTTTGTCATTAGCGTCAATAGAGCTATCAATGGAATTTCTGTCTGATGATTAGGCACCACGCATTTCTCGATATTTGTATTCTGTGGTGTAAACTGAAGATGGATCTCTTGCCCTTCTTTTATTCTTACAAATAAATATGTTTTGACGTTACTGGATGGCAGTGTTTTTCTCGCATCTTTTACGTATGTTCGTTCAGTGAAGCTTTTACCACGCAAATTATTGTAAAAACTAAATTTAAATAAATTAAAGCGCCCTCAGGACTCCCAGGTGGGTTTCGACGAATCAGCCAGGAGTTTTTCACAAATCATCACCCAATGGCAACCTCCTCTGGAAAGAGCTCATCCTGGATTATATCATACGTTAAAAGTTGCACTGGTACCTACAGGACTATTACAAATAAGGTGAGCTTATATCTGCAACACAGAAAAGTAAGCTTCCTTGATACTGCCAAAGGCCTTAGAAAAATCTAAATATTTTGGTATCTAATGTGAGGATTTTATTGGTTTTGGTTTCATAAGAAAGCCCATGAGTTTCTTTATCAAAAAGGTTCTCACAAGTTTGTTTGTAAATGTAACCGTTTTGGAGAAGTGAAGTACTTTTTTAAAGAACTGAAAAAATGTTGATACTGCCAAAGATGTTGTTTGCCAAAAATGTAATTGTTTAGGCCGGAGGAGAACAAGCAATAAATAAATTAACAGAAATTTCGTAAGTGGCAATGACGACCTAGACCCGCATTCGATGGCGGCTGAACAAAAAGTGGGTCAGGCGAGTTGGCTGTGACCCACATCGAAAAGTCAGTCATTGTCAAGTACAACAGAATTTTTATCATTATTGTGGTACCGATTCGAGTGTATTAAAACACCAACGAGATAAATAATAATGCGACTACGTTCTTTAGGATGATTTAGTTTAATCGCGACCTTCGTTGGTGGATTTTAAGTTCACATCAATCAAAGTCACGAAATTCCCAATTTTCGAGAGCAATTTTCCCCCTTACGATTTGATTATTCTACGACTTTCACGACGATCACGACTTCATTCAAATCAGCCTGCGCTTTCTACACCCGATCCGATCGTAATTTTTCATTTGGTTTTTAACTGATCCAACTTTGACATTTCGCGGTTTTTTTTGTCACGAGAGAGAGAGCATATAAAGACGTTTCTATTCAGCGAGGCAGAAACAGATAATGTCCTTACTGATTAAGGTATGTTTACTGCCTTAAGAACACCTTCGGAATACACCTTTAACCCGAGCGGCTAGTTTATTGAGGACAAGTTTGACAAGTATCAACAGTAATCGCGCATGGGCACTTTCTGAATGTCGCTAATTTTTTTTGTATATTATACGCATTATTTAATACAGAAATATCTGCCCTCATTTTATTTTTGAGCAAAAAAAATTATCACTGTTTACATTCTTTTTTTTTATTAATGTCACCGAATGTGACCCACTTTTGAATAATTCTTATTAATAGCATACCGAAGGGATACATAGCGACTTTCACAAAAAAGCGAAAAAACTGGGATTTTTACTACTCAACCATATTATAAAAACAGTGAGGGACCAAAAACAACAGGCCAATCGTTCCATAACCTTAAAAGAAAAAATTAATTAATTCTCGTAAAATAATTCCATGGCCGCCCGACCTACCGACCGATCCGACGATGTTCCTTGATGAATTGGTAATTCTTATTTGGTGAACTTGATAATGAAACACTTTTTAAGTGGGTCACCCAGTCACCCATATTTTTTAAATCTTTCGTATAAAGAAGCAAAGCGACAGACAAACAAAGAGAGAGAATGAAACGGTTTTTTATCAAGGTCTAACAATTAGATAGCGACGCCGGTTCAGGGTGTCCTAAAGGGCTTTTAGCGGTCTCTACCTTGACTGGTTTTAATTATAGTGCTAGTCGTCTGTAAAGGAGAGTAAAGTAGTTTTTGGATTAAAACGTCACTTGTCAGCAATGTGACAAATGACGTTTCAATGTCAGTTGACCTCAGAACCACTAAAAAATATTTTCATAGTTCTTTCACGACAAAATAGTATGTTTCCTGAAGATTAGTTTTATGGTAGAAACGTCATTTTGAGCTAATTAATTGAATTGTTTAGGCATTTTTGATTCGACCACGTTTTTCTGTTGATTTTTTAAATAATTTCTCACTTTTATTGCATTTATTTTTGAATAATTTCATATACGAACGTTTTTTGTAGGTCAATAACTTTTTGAGTTAGAGGCGATTTTGTCATCCAAGGTCCAGAAGGCACCAAATTTGAAGAATTTAAAGCCAAAGTGTAATTTTATGATTTTTATTTCTAAACGGACATTTTTAGTGATAACTTGGGAACCACTGGAAATATTTTCATAATTTTTTCACGACAAAATAGTGGGTTCCCTGAGGATTAATTTAGTAGTAAAAACGTCGCTTTAAATTAAAAATTTGGATACTTAAGGCATTTTTGGTAGGGCCACTTTTTTTATTCGCTTTTTTTTACCAATTTCTCACTTTAATTAAAAATATTAATGTGAAATAATTTAAATAGTTTTAGAAAATTTACATACAAATAAAGGGCATTTATTTTTGAATAATTCCATATACGAACGTTTTTTGTAGGTCAAAAACTTTTTGAGTTAAACGCGATTTTGTCATCCAAGGTCCAGAAGGCACCAAATTTGAAGAATTTAAAGCCAAAGTGTAATTTTATGATTTTTATTTCTAAACGGACATTTTTGGTGATAACTTGAGAACCACTGGAAATATTTTCATAATTTTTTCACGACAAAATGGCGGGATTCCTGAGTATTCATTTAATAGTAACAGCGTCACTTTAAATTAAAAATTTGGATAGTTAAAGCATTTTTGGTAGGGTCACTTTTTTTATTCGTTTTTTTTACCAATTTCTCACTTTAATTAAAAATATTAATGTGAAATAATTTAAATAGTTTTAAAAAATTTACATACAAATAAAGGGCATTTATTTTTGAATAATTTCATATACGAACGTTTTTTGTAGGTCAAAAACTTTTTGAGTTAGAGGCGATTTTGTCATCCAAGGTCCAGAAGGCACCAAATTTGAAGAATTTAAAACCAAAGTGTAATTTTATGATTTTTATTTCTAAACGGATATTTTTGGTGGTAACTTGGGAACCACTAAAAATATTTTCAAAATTTTTTCACAACAAAATAGTGGGATTTCTGAGGATTAATTTAGTAGTAAAAACGTCACTTTAACTTAAAAATTTGGATACTTAAGGCATTTTTGGTCGAGCCACTTTTTTTATTCGTTTTTTTACCAATTTCTCACTTTAATTAAAAATATTAATGTGAAATAATTTAAATAGTTTTAAAAAATTTACATACAAATAAAGGGCATTTATTTTTGAATAATTTCATGTACGAACGTTTTTTGTAGGTCAAAAACTTTTTGAGTTAGAGGCGATTTTGTCATCCAAGGTCCAAAAGCCACCGAATTTGAAGAATTTAAAACCAAATTGTAACTTCATGATTATTATTTCTCAACGGACATTTTTGGTCATTACTTGAGAACCACTGGAAATATTTTCATAATTTTTTCACGAACAAATTTTGGGTTTCCTGAGGATTCATTTGAAGGTAGAAACGTCATTCTGAATTCAAGATTTGGATAGTTTAGTCACTGAGTCCATTTAGTATTGTTATATGTTCTGCATATCACTTGAATTACTATAAAAGTACTTCAATGAAGATACAGGAACTTTTCATTTTAGCAGAAGGGAAATATTTCGAGCCACTACATAATATGGCAACACCGCTTTTGACATTTGGACTTTATCTCTTAGGCAACCACCTTGACTGTACTTATTACTGTGGTGCTAGTTGTCTGTAAGGGAAATAATATTAGTCTAATATGACATTTTTTAAATCATACACTCCTCACATCGAAATTTATTTGAAATTGTGACTTCAGTAAAAGGATGGAGGGGTGTACCGAGACCTACGTAAAATCCAGAATGACATTTAAAATGTCACTTGTCAACAATGTGACAAATGACATTTGGAATGTTAACATTTTCTTTGCTTGCCTAAAATGTCCGGATCACGACCAACTTAATATATTCAAAGGATCTAGTTTTAGGGCAACGATAGTTTATATGTGGTGCATAAAGCGTGATAATGAATCGCTACAGGCCATAACGAAAGTTTCTTTAGGAGGGCAAATTAAGGTAGGATAGAAAACGATTTGCAAAACACTCGGGTACACAAGAGGAGCTATACCAAAAAAACACCTTCCTCTCGCCCGATCGAACCAGTATATCGTAGAGAAGTTCTGTTTCTCTGTGCCCCGGCGCACTGCCGCGTGTCGAAATAGAAAACAGACCTAGGAATCGAGAAAGTACTGCTAGAACCAGCAAGAATCTAGCCTAAAAAAAATTGACATGGCTAAAAGTAGCATGTAAACTAAACACCCAAATACGCAAGGAGACTAGAGGTACCTCCCTAATAAAACAAGTTTAATATTTCTTTGACATTTTTTAATTTAATTTATTTAATAAGTGATTTATTATTGCAACTACTGATTCCTGACCACAGCAACAATTTTTTAAACATAAAACAGTAATATACATGTATATAAATAACCCTAGACAATGAATGGCATAAATATATGACTCACATAGGAGCCAATACAACATTGAACCGTCGACTGAATGTTGCGCCCTCTGCATGTCGAGGAGTAGTACTAACCGGGAAAAAATGGCAAATATAAAACATGATTGAAACTATAGTATGAAAATGATGAGTACTGTCCACAAGGGTCTAACATAACCTAACCCTAATGTCGAAGTGTGAATTTTTCGCTATATAGCGACGTCCTCTAAACGTAAAACGTCGCCGGCACGTGCAACAATAACACAACGTTCAGTGAACCCTCGGGAAGAAAATCTGTTCATTGCGTGCATTTTCTCGTTGTTGCCAAGTTTGTCCGGGAATAGCGTGTGTGACCTCTTCACTCTTCGCATTGCACGCTATTTACAATATGCCATTATTAATATTAGTAACCGATGGGTGGATCACCACATATTCGACTGGAAAAATTCACACGTATGCGCATGCCGCAATTAAGCATTTTCTTTCTTAAACAATGTTGCGTAGGCAACGTCACGTCTCGTGAATTATTTTCGTAAATCGTATTTTCGTCTAGGCCTAAACTGCATCATGTTTGACCCATATTACGCCTCTAGCGGGACCTAACGGATCGAAAATAGAAAACAATAACTTTTAAATAACATCCTTTATTACTGTGGTTTATGTACGGTGGCTCGGAAAAGTTAGACTCTGGAATTTACCGGATGGTCCAGGTCATTTCGATTTTGACATTTTAGTATCGGTTTAACTGGAACACTCCTCGCTGTCATAATAGGTGCATGTTCTAATAAATGGCCATGGAATGAGTGTCATTTTTTTTATGCACTTTGGCGAGAAATTTCAATTATTTTATATCCAGATTTGGGGGAAAATTTGAATTTTTGTCCAGGAAATTGTGTTTGTTCTACAAGACGTGACGATAAATTATAAGTTCTTAATCGGAACACAGCGGTGATGTTTTAATTTTTGACGTGCAATGAAATTTGAATTTTTTCGCTGTGTTCAATCAGAAGAAATTAAAATTAATCTCCAAGCCTCCTAATTCTATTTCTACGAGACTTGACCTGCACAAAAATAGAATCAAATTTCCCTTCAAGTCATGAAAAAAAATTCAAACTTCCCGCCGTGTTCTTTCGAAATCTCTTTTTAAAATTTCCGTTTTATTTTTCGAAATTTCCCTCAAAAAATCGCGTCAGGTCAAAAAAATCAAATTTCCTTTCAAATCACTTCGACTTACTGGACGAAAATTTAAATTTCCCCTTTTTAATTTGAAAAATATTGAAATTTATCAATTATCAGCGGGAAAAATTTGAATTCCAATAAGGCGCGTCTTAGTTGTTGAGACGTCAACTGTCAAATCGCAGTTGATAGAGTGATCATTGGTAGGTAAATTGATAATTGACTACACTAAACAGTTTTCAAAACCATTAAAAAGTATCACCGGTAACCACTAATTGACATGTATGACATTTGAAGTGTCATTTATCGTACATCCTTACCGGCACCCTCCGCTATCTTATGGACGAAAGACAACCATAAACGTAGCGAAACGCATGCGCATTAATATTGTTTACATTATTGTCAAATAATAATAATTAATAATTTTGTCTGAAACAGTAAAAAGAAATTTATTTTCTTTTATTTTGCATAATAATGACCACGACCAACCCAAATCTAAATTTCAGGGTCTTGACAAAGTGCAAGAGAAGTATGGTCAGATTTAATGATAGAGATGTTGATCCAGCAAAATAGAACATCATACACAATAATTTTTGTCTGATTCTAGAGCTGCAAAATCCCCAGTCATATTGTAACCTTGCTATCTATAGGTACTTGCTATCGTTAGGTTAGCGGTAAACGTGTCAACTATTTCGAAAACACTTTTTAGGGAGCTGTCAAACAGCGGCTAAGATAACGTTTATGTCTATGTTAAGCGTCAAAACATATGCTTCGAAAACTGTCTATTGTGTAATATATTACCTGTAAACGGTCCTTTATTTAGAGATTAATGCATACGTAGCTTAAGCTGAAGCAAATGACGTCTGCCATGTCAATGTTTCAAACGATGCGTATCTCACTGAATCTTATAGTGCTATCACATGTGCTAGAATTTTAAAATTTTACGTTGTTTGTAGTCCACAAGAATTTAAATAAAATAAATTTGTTTTATGTATGACATATCTTTTAATCAAAAAATAGAACAGACATGGAACGTTGTTCATTTGACAGATGTCAGTTTAAAAATGTCGCCATATTGGAAAGCGCAATGTAAGAGGTGGTAATTCGAGTACTTTTATCGGAATAAAAAACAAAAAGCGAAATAAAAGACAACGAAATTACTTTAATAACCAACAATTAGGAATTAAATAACGACGATTCGTAGATAGCAGCAGTCGATTTTAGTAGAAAGTAAAAGTGGTCTCGTGAAATCGGCATTTTCAGGTAGGTACTTTCACTTGATAGAAGGTGAATACACTCGCGCGGGCTTTTATAATTTTTTTTTTCCTGCAGAATTTATGATTTCGGAATCCGTTTATGTGTTTAACGGATTTAATTATATATACAGACAAAATTTGGAAGTAATCACGAATCAGGAGGCTTTTTCCGATTATTTTCGTTAGCTCCAGGTCGACGAACCTCCACGAATACTTTATTACCGTGCATGGACAAAAAAATGAAGGAGAGAAGACAAATATCATATTTCCATTGAGAAAACTTACTATTACGATTCAACTCGTCCAATATGGCATTCATCGTGTAAACAAGACGTCGACAATCCGTCGTCGCGATGGTTAGAAAGTTGTATATTGTAGTTGTGGGTTACATAGTTATGGGTCAACGTTCTACCTAGCCCTAACCTCACTCCAGTCAACTAAAGTTGTGCACTCGCCGATGGTACCGGCGTACAAGCGAAGAAATACAGCCCGACAACCGTACGGATTTAGTGCTTATTGACTAATTTGCCAGAGCAGGGATTTTTCATTTTTAAAAATTAGGATGAACAAAAGTCCACTACTTAAATGCTAAAGCATATGTGTGTGAAAATATTCAAATTTACCGCCGAACCACAGGTGAAAAAGAACTAATTTTACCGTGATAGCACTCCATTTAACACTCCAAGTTAATTTTATATATGTATATTTTTCATTTCTACTTTTATCTATTTATTTCCTCTATTTTTTAATGCCTGTCTGATTAGTTAGTTTTTTTGGTTCAGGATCAATAATTAAAAGTCCAGGTATATGAAAATTGACCGACGTTTCGCTAAATATACCGGCTTCTTCAGGGCAAACCAATAAAAAATTATAAATAATTAATTAAATTGATTTCATTGCGATTCGTTATTTTGGAATTCGACCCCATTGCGATTGGAATTTTTCCTTATGTTCTCGTATTTTATATATTTTTTTCTTGATGATTTCTTATTTAGTTTATATAAATTTAATCGTGTGCGTCTTTCTTCATTTTTTGACTTAGTAAATGTTTTTAATTCTTTTAAGTTCAATCGATGATGCTTTTTTTAATTTCTTATTTTACTACTTATTTTTTTTATTGTATTAATTAAAGTACGTACTTTGAAATTGATCATTGATTAATGGATCTAATTCAGTTATAATTTTTTTATATTTCCGCATATTTTTATACAGTGTATTACAAAATTCAATACAAACGTTTGGGCAACAAATAATTAATTTAATTATGACTCCATTGCGATTAGATTTTGTTTGTTTTCCAATTATTGTTAAATTTTTTTATGTTCTTGTGTCGATAGTCCCGTTTTTCGGACATATCCATGTCTCAGTTCTTTAATACCCTTGGTATCAATTTAAAATTATGTTTTTTTTTGTAGCTTATCCAATGACGTATGAAAACTTAAGTTTTTTGTTTAACTTATATAAATTTTTTTTTTCTTCTTAATGCGTCTTTCAGTATTGATAAGATTATTTTGTTACTTAGTTTATATTAATTTTTCTTTGTGTTTTTTTCGTTTGTTTTTTTTATTTTAAGGATACGATGAATTGTTTATGGATGAACTGAATCAAATCTCACTGTCATTGAAAAATTATTTTATTTCTGTTTTTTATGCTTTTTTTCCCGGACCAATTTTTAAATTTCCCGCCAAATATCGAAGAAAAAGGTTCACAATTTAGGAAACTCTGCTTTCTACGAGCCTTGGCCATAAAACGTAATTTCTTGATCTGAAACAGCGATTTGCGGTGATATTTGCATCTTTTTACGTGCAATTTGGCGGGAATTTTGAATTTTTGTCCAAGAAATTGAGTGATTTTAACATCCATGACGAGCGATTTTAATTTCGTTCCTTGAACCCAATTATTTGGCGTTAAATTTGTATTTTAATCCATGCAATTTGGCAGGAAGTTTGAATGTTTTTCTTCGTAGTTTGGCGGGAGATTTGAATTTTTTCTTCGAGATTTGGAGAGAAATTTGAATTTTCGTCCAGGTAATTGAGCTTTTTGCGACCTGTGGCTTTAACTTCTAATTTTTTGACCTTCATACATTTTTATTTAGCCTAACTAAAAACTATTCGAAGGCCAGGGACTCATTAAGAAAAGATTAAGAACTCCACAAGATGGTTTCATATTTTTCAGCAGACTTAAACTGTCAAGTCCTAACCAGTTTAAATTCCAGGAAGAGACATTCACAGAAAATATTAATTAGTGCTCTTGAGCTGGGTATTTGGCGGGAAATTTGAATTTTTTTCTTTATAATTTGCGATAAAGTCTGCATTTTTTTTAAATGGAAATTAGGCTTCTTTCACATTTGACGAAAAACCCAAGTGAGTTGCCAAAACGTCTAATTTGACAGTTGTCGTTTGGTCAGCTAAGGACACCTTTGCATTGGTACGCTACTGTGTCTTATAAATTTTTATTTTTTAAGACATTCTGTTGTCAAAAACAAATTTTCTGGATCAATTTTCAAATTTCCCGCCAAACCTGCTTTCTACGAGCTTTGGCCATAAAAAAATGTAATTTCTCAATCTGAACACAGCGATTTGCGGTGATATTTGCATCTTTTTACGTGCAATTTGGCGGCAACTTTAAATTTTTACTTGCACATTTGGCGGGGAAAATTTGAATTTTTGTCCAGGAAATTGAGTGATTTTAACAGCCATGACGAGCAATTTTAATTTCGTTCCTTGAACCCAATTTTTTGGCATTAAATTTGTATTTTAATCCATGCAATTTGGCAGGAAGTTTCTTCTTCGAAATTTGGAGAGAAATTTGAATTTTCGTCCAGGTAATTGAGCTTTTTGCGACCTGTGGCTATAACTTCTAATTTCCTGACCTGCAAAATTTATCAACAAAATAAATATTAAAGATGCATTTTTCTTTAGCCTAACAAACTCTTCGAAGCTCAGGGACGCATTAAAATAAAATTAAACACTCCACAAAATGGTTTCATATTTTTCAGCAGACTTACACTGTTAAGTCCTAGCCAGCTTAGATTCCAGGAAGGGAAATACCCAGGAGAAAGTAGTCTTCTTGAGCTAATCTACACCAGTTTCAACAAGTGTGTGATGTGGCTGCAGTGGTGTCCTGTGATGTATCAAAAGCATTTGATTCTGTCACAACTAGAGACATGATTTTCGAGGCTCATCCTTGGAATGGTTCAAATCCTATTTGTCAAGTTTTAGAAGATCAACTTTGACAATTGTTTCTCACAGGAAATACAAGTTTCCACTACAAGGACCACAACTCTTCCTGTTATATATTAATGACTTTTGCCACTTCTACCAATAAAAGGCAAAATGACAATGTTCTCGGATGACAGCTCCATTTTATGACAGTGAATCTTGAAGCAATTAAGGAGTGGTGTGATGCAAATAATCTGCGTTTTAAGTGATTCTTAAGGGTTCTATGGATCATGTGGCGTTGAACAATGAGCCTATTGTAAAGCACCTTTCGATTTTTGAGCTGGGTATTTGGCGGTAAATTTAAATTTTTTCTTTATAATTTGCCATAAAGTTTTAATTTTTTTTTAAATACATATTAGGCTCGCTTCACATCTGACGAAAAACCCGTTAGAAACGTCTAATTTGACAGTTGTCGTTCGGTCGACTAAGGCCAGCTTCGCATTGGTACGCTACTGCGCCAAAAAATTGAAATTTCTCCTCCCAACAACGATGACAAAATATATTTTTGTTATAAATTGTTCTTGCTCCATAACAATATAATATTAATAAATATTGTGCGTAAACAAACCCGATAATATAATATGTCCGCGTTTTAATAGTTCGAGTGGTGCATCGAAGGTCGCGTGAACAATTTTAAAATTGACTTCAAGGAGCGCACTTAAAAAACTAAAAATATCGTTTTGATATTCTCGAAAACCCCGAGGTTTTGGTTGTTTTTTTATTTTTTAATAAAAAATAATAGGGGGCGCTAAAACGTTTATTTGTTCATAAATCATGTGTAACATAACCGCAAGACATGGTATATAGCGTATGTAATTGCACGACATTAGTAAATAGGAAGCGAATAAGTAAGGCCACCACTTACAAAACTTGATAACCTTACATGCTGATTGAATCATTTTACAGAATTAAAATGGTAAATAGTTGATATAGTTGTAAGAGAAAAAAAAGTACCTGACGCTTTGTTTTCGGTTATAATTCAATGATGAATCATTCATTAATTTGTACAAATTGTCGAATACTTTTTGTTTATTTTATAGGACAAATCTGCAAGGCAGGATAGATTTTATACAGTCCAATATAATGACAGGTATGATGGAAAAAGAGGAACAATGGAATTGAAAAGTTCAACATTATTTAGTTTACTCAAAAGTAAACTGTCCAGTTGTTATAAGATGCCATACTTATCATCGAATTTGATTCCGAAATATCCAATAATTAATTAATTTATTAATGACGAAATTGTTTTACAATTACAGGCAGTTGAATCATCCCAAGCAACACATCATATATTATTTTCGTTAAATATATTCAACGATTTTTTTCAGTAAATTTTTGGTTTTGGTATATTTATCAACCGTATATGGTCAAGGTATATTTATTAAACTGTAGAATATACGTATATAATATACGATTCTGTCTACAAAAGGGAGAAAATTTCGGCATTTCAAAAAAGTGACACGGGATTTGCATAGCTAGTTTTTAAACTGGATTACTACACCTCAAATATTTGATCAAAATCTTCTGATAAATTACAGTTTTTGATCCATATCATTCAATGCAAAACGCTGTCTTTATACTAAATATTTATATATAAAATTATATGAAATTTAAATAAACAGTGTTATTAAATTAAATATTGAAAATATATTTTCTGTAAAAACTTTGTTTTTCACAAACATAACCCTTACCCCCCCACCCACCCCAAACATTTGCCCAGTAAGAAATTTCTTTGAAAAATCACCATTTTTCGTCCATAATATCCAATCTAAAGACACTGTTTTTGTATTAAATATACATGTATATAATTATATCAAATTTAAATAAACAAACTGTGTTATTAGATTAGATATTAACGAAGAAACCAGCTGTTATCCATGCGTATTATTTTGGAAAACAATGATTTTTGAAAAAAATTTCTTACTGGTAAGTTGTGTGGGGTGGGTGGGGGGTCAAGGGGTAGTGTTAATGAAAAACGGTATTTTTGCAGAAAAGAATTGCTTAAAAAAATCTTCATTCCATTAAACGCATTTTATAAACGTCTTTAAATAGTATACAATATAGCATACTCAAACGTTTACCTTTTTTTTTGAAATAATAATTGTGTATTATTAACACGTAATAAACCTTCTTGTTAAACGTGTAATTAACTCAACGTATATCACGTGGACATTTCACCCGATATTTATAGTTGAAGTTCAATCAAAAGTGTATGTACTTCTGATGTAAACCAAAAATAAACGTTTATTTAACTATCGTGTGTTGCTTGTGATTTTAATTAAGGTAAAGCCTCAACTGCCTGGAATAATTAATTAATTAATTTTCAACTGTCGTTTAAGCTAAAATTTATTTTACGATTCCAGGCAGTTGAAGCGCTTTAATTAAGATAACATTAACATTTTTTAATTTTAATTAAAATCAAGTCACAACTGCCTTAAACAAATAATTAATTAATTTTTAATTGACGTACATTTTGTACTTTAGACTGTTTATTTAATATTTAGAAATAGATTAGGCATTAGTTCTACTAAGAGTAACTCTTTTAATAATTTAAACAATAAGTTAAATCGTAACTTAAGTCTGATAACTTTAGAGACTATTAAATAAAATTTGCGATAATAAAAAAATTATTTTGAAAATGTGAAAGGTACTAGATGCTTGGCTTTTAGAGTTTTGATAATTGTTACAGTTCTATAAGGTTAATTAATTAATTTAATTTTTTTTTGAATTTCCCGCGCATATAATGACACTTGAGAGCCTTTAAAATAAAACCACTAATATTTTGCCAAAAAGAGTTTTAGGTTCTTGGCTGATACCGTTCTAGAAAGTGAATTAATTTATATTTAAAATAATTACTTAATTTTTTGAATTTCCATCAAGAAAGAAATTTAATTTTCTAGGTTCAAATAATCCATTCACAAAATCAACCATATAAAGAACCTTAGGGGGATGGTTGATACAGTTCTGAAAAGCTAATTGATCAATTAACTTTTAATGCAAACAACAGGGAAATATTAAAGTAATTTTTTAGTTCAACTGCCTTAAAAAAAATGTCCTAATTTTGTTTTTTACCTCAACTAGCACTATCTCTACATCACCCGAGGACCTAAACAATTACTTTGTAAACGTGGCAAAAAATCTAATGTCATAGATCCTGTGTCATATCTCTCTAATGAAAATTTGCACAATTTCTTTTTTACGCCAGTTTTATTTACAGAACTTCAAAGTACAATTAACGAAATAAAAAACAAATCATCAGCTGGTACAGATCGGCTTACTTTTAAAATGTTTTCAAATATGCCTGATTGTACTCTAATCCATTTAGTAGACCTAATCAACATGTCATTTCAAAATGGGGTCTTTCCAAACTGCCTTAAAACTGCAATAATAATTCCATTACATAAAGGCGGAGATAAAGATCAAGCCTCAAACTATCGTCCAATTGCACTTCTTCCAACCCTCTCAAAGACCATAGAACGCCTGGCTAAAAAAAGGTTTTTGTCATTTTTGTTTAAATATAATATCTTAACCCCTTATCAGTTTGAATTTCTGAGCAAAAAATGCACCAACGATGCTATGTTCTCCCTATTTAACAGCGTTTATTCAAATATCAACAAAAATTACTTAACAGCAACAATTTTCTGTGACTTTTCAAAGGCTTTCGATTGCGTAAACCACATTATTTTAATTAACAAATTGCAGCACTATGGATTCAGAGGTATATCCCTTCAATGGTTTAAGTCATATTTGTGCAACAGAAGTCAACTTGTAAAGGTCGATACGTCAAGATCTTCTTGTAAACCAATTGAATGTGGGGTACCTCAAGGTTCCGTTTTGGGTCCTATGCTCTTTCTGCTGTTTATAAATGACCTGGCCAGCCTGAACATAAGCGGAAAAATCTGTCTTTTTGCTGACGATACTAGCTTCACTTGGAGCAATCCGAATGCAATGGCACTACATACAACAATTTCCAAGGACTTGGTCTTCATTAAATCGTGGTGCGATTCCAATCTTTTATGCCTAAATCTCTCAAAAACTAAAGTCTTATCATATAAAACGACCATTCCTCCATTTGTTCTAAATAATGCCAGTTTGGAGTCTGTCAAGTTCTTGGGTCTTGTTGTAGGCGGCTCTTTGAAATGAGATTTGCACATAGATACGTTATCTAAAAAACTAAGCTCGGCATGTTTTGCCATAAGATCAATCTCAAGAGAATTAGGCTTTTTCACGGCCAAAACAGTTTATTATGCTCTTTTTGAGTCACATCTTCGTTACGCCCTTCCATTCTGGGGTACATGCTGCAAGACCCAATTTGAGCGTATATTTAAACTTCAAAAGAGAGCGCTTCGCTACTTATTAGGACTTGATAGTAGAGCTCACTGCCAAGTAAATTTTATAAAATATAAGATCCTTACTCTTCCCTCGTTATTTATATTTGAATCTATCTGCCTTATCCGCAAGCATGTGTCGCAGATTCCAGAAAGACCATCCCACAGCTATTCACTAAGGAACGTTGATCATAATCTTCATCTGCCAATTCCACGGTCGGAATTAGTAAAGAACTCTATACTTTATGCAGCAATAAAAATGCACAACCATCTGCCTTCCGTATTAAAATCGATGACTACTTTTAGTTGTTTTCGCAATGCCCTAAAATCTTTACTACTGCAAAAAGCCCTATATACAGTAGAAGACTTTTTTAATATTTCCTTTTAAAGCACACACACTGGCGTTATTAGTTACCTATTATTTGCAAAATGTTTGCCTGCTTTTTATTGTATGTTTTATTTTATTGTATTTTTTTTTTGAGACTAAGGTTTACCTGACGCTTTGTTTTCGGTTATAATTCAATGATGAATCATTCATTAATTTGTACAAATCGTTGAATACTTTTTGTTTATTTTATAGGTCAAATCTGCAAGGCAGGATAGATTTTGTCCATATAGTCCAATATAATGACAGGTATGATGGAAAAAGAGGAACAATGGAATTGAAAAGTTCAACATTATTTAGTTTACTCAAAAGTAAACTGTCCAGTAGACATAAGATGCCATACTTATCATCGAATTTGATTCCGAAATATCCAATAATTAATTACTTTATTAATGACAAAAATTGTTTTACAATTACAAGCAGTTCAAGCATCCCAAGCAACACATCATATTATTATATTTTCGTTAAATATATATTTATTCAACGATTTTTTTCAGTAAATTTTTGGTTTTGGTATATTTATCAACCGTATATGGTCAAGGTATATTTATTAAACTGTAAAATATACGTATATAATATACGATTCTGTCTACAAAAGGGAGAAAATTTCGGCATTTCAAAAAAGTGACACGGGATTTGCATAGCTAGTTTTTAAACTGGATTACTACACCTGAAATATTTGATCAAAATCTTCTGAAAAATTACTGTTTTTGATCCATATCATTCAATGCAATAACGCTGTTTTTATACTAAATATTTATGTATAAAATTATATTAAATTTAAATAAACAGTGTTATTAAATTAAATATTGAATATATATTTTCTGCAAAAACATTGTTTTTCATCAAGACAACCCTTACCCCCCCCACCCACCCCAAACATTTGCCCAGTAAGAAATTTCTTTGAAAAATCACCATTTTTCGTTCATAATATCCAATCTAAAGACACTGTTTTTGTATTAAATATACATGTATATAATTATATCAAATTTAAATAAACAAACTGTGTTATTAGATTAGATATTAACGAAGAAACCAGCTGTTATCCATGCGTATTATTTTGGAAAACAAAGATTTTTTAAAACAATTTCTTACTGGTAAGTTGTGTGGGGTGGGTGGGGGGTCAAGGGGTAGTGTTAATGAAAAACGGTATTTTTGCAGAAAAGAATTGCTTAAAAAAATCTTCAGTCCATTAAACGCATTTTATAAACGTCTTTAAATAGTATACAATATAGCATACTTAAACGTTTACCTTTTTTTTGAAATAATAATTGTGTATTATTAACACGTAATAAACCTTCTTGTTAAACGTGTAATTAACTCAACGTATATCACGTGGACATTTTATCCGATATTTATAGTTGAAGTTCAATCAAAAATGTATGTACATCTGATGTAAACCAAAAATAAACGTTTATTTAACTATCGTGTGTTGCTTGTGATTTTAATTAAGATAAAGCCTCAACTGCCTGGAATAATTAATTAATTAATTTTCAACTGTCGCTTAAGCTAAAATTTATTTTACGATTCCAGGCAGTTGAAGCGCTTTAATTAAGATAACATTAACATTTTTTAATTTTAATTAAAATCAAGTCACAACTGCCTTAAAGAAATAATTAATTAATTTTTAATTGACGTACATTTAGTACGTTAGACTGTTTATTTAATATTTAGAAATAGATTAGGGATTAGTTCTACTAAAAGTAACTCTTTTAATAATTTAAACAATAAGTTAAATCGTAACTTAAGTCTGATAACTTTAGAGACTATTAAATAAAATTTGCGATAATAAAAAAATTATTTTGAAAATGTGAAAGGTACTAGATGCTTGGCTTTTAGAGTTTTGATAATTGTTACAGTTCTAAAAAGTTAATTAATTAATCTTACTAATTTAATTTATTTTTTTGAATTTCCCGCGCATATAATGTCACTTGAGAGTAATAAAACCACTAAAACTAGTGAACTTTCACTTTTTTTGCATGACTCAAACTATCCTAGTATATTTTTACTTACTGAGCACTGGCTTAAACCGGGTGAGCTTATTGATCTATCAAATTATGTTATTTTATCTAGTTTTTGTCGGGTTTTGTCTTCTCATGGTGGATGTATGATATTATTATGTAGAAACTTTTTAGAACACAACTCTTTTCAACAGGTAGATAAATTTAACCATCTCCTAAAGGAAATGACTTTTGAATTTACTGTAATTTACTCCAAATCCATGAACTTATATGTAATTTGTATTTATAGATCTCCTCTAGGAGACTGCAGCAAATTCTTTTTAAAATTAGAGGCACTTTTATTTAAAATTCCATCGGCGGCTTACGTAGTTCTTACAGGAGACTTTAATATCAACTTTAATGATAAAAATTCTGTCTTTACTCTGCGCCTCGATCATCTAATGGGCGCATTTAATATACATATGCATGTAAAAGATTATACTCGTATAACACAGTCAACAAGCTCCACTATTGACTATATTTGTTCTAATTTTCCATATGAGTCCGTGGAGTGTACAGTCGCAAATTCTGCTTTATCAGACCATGAGTTTATACTATGTAAAATAGCAAATATACAAAAGGAATGTAGTGTATCTGCACAGCGATATGGTCGAATTTTTGGTATTAATAACTTTAATAAGTTTCGTCAACTTTCAGCTCTTGAGTCCTGGAATTCTATTTTCGATTTATCTTCCTTTCACACAAAAATTGTTAAGCTCTTTGATGCTTCCTTCCCAATGATTAAAATCAAACCGAAATCCAAACCTATAAAATCTTGGTTCACGAGGGGTCTGAAAGTATCTTCAACAAATCTGAGATCTCTTCACACAATAAGAAAGTTCACTGACTCTCCAGTTTTTCATAACTATTTCAATTCTTACCGAGCCTTGTATCGTCGTCTGATAAGAATCTCTAAGCAAACTTACTACTCCAACCGTTTAAGTGGTTCATCTAACAAATATAAGGAGAGTTGGAAAATTATTAATTGTGGTAAGCAGTCAAGACAATGCCCTGAAGTCTCTCCCAATGATTTTAACAATTTTTTTTTCTAATATTGCTCTACAACTTCAGCAAAATTTGAACCCTTCTGTGGATCCTCTTTCCTTTATGCCAGCCAATCATGTTCCAAATTCCTTCTTCTTTATACCTACAAACCTAAACGAACTCAAAGATATTCTGTATACTGAAAAAAATAAAAATTCAACTGGAGAAGACAACCTTTCAGCTAAGATTTTTCTCAACCTTCCAGATGAGCTTCACTTCCAGATAAATGCTTGTGGATGCTTTCGGCGTTTTTTGTGATTTGTCGAAGGCTTTCGACTGTGTTTGCCACAGGATTCTGCTGCAGAAGCTTCATCATTATGGATTTCGGGGAGTTTCATCTTCTTGGTTTGCTTCCTTTTTGCAAGATCGGCAACAACGAGTGCTTGTAGAATCTAAGTACTCTGATTACCATCCTATCACCTTGGGAATTCCTCAGGGTTCAGTTTTGGGGCCTATACTTTTTCTCCTGTACATAAATGATCTTACCAATGTACGGGGGAAATTTACTCTATTTGCCGATGATACCACACTTCTTTGGCACAGCCCAGACTACATTAGCAACTGATCTTCAGGCAGTAAATCTCTGGTTTGAATCAAACTTGCTGTCACTAAATCCTCAAAAAACCAAATTATTGTGTTTTAAGTGTGCTCTAAACCAGTGCCTTTTTCTAATTCAGTAGTTCAGCAGTTTGATAATACAAAATTTTTGGGTATATTCATTGACAGAGAACTCAGATTTGAAGAGCATATCCTCGGTACTTGCTTGGTTGTTTTGCAGTCAGAGCTTGGCATGCAGTTTGGAAGATCTGTATATTTTTCATTAGTTGAATCCCACCTTAGGTATGCCATTTGCTTCTGGGGTAATGCAGCTTCTACAAATGCTGCTTGTTTTACAGAAGCGTGCTGTACGTTACATCTGTGGGGCTAAACCAAGAGATTCCTGTCGCCTATTATTTATTAGGCTGGGCATACACACTGTCTTCTCCCTCTACATTCAGGAAGTGGCCTGCTTACTTTTTGCAAGTCGCTTTAAATTTATAACCCCAAATCCAAGATACTTAACGCGTCAAGTGAACGATCTAAATCTTCCAATCCCCTCCTCCACATTAACTAAAAAATCTATTTTCTACGAGGGAATCAAAATTTTCAATCGTTTACCAGGTGAAATCAGGGAGGCAACGTGTATTGACACTTTTAAACGTAAATTGAAAATACTTTTGACCGAAAAATGTTACTATTCACTGGATGAATACTACGTCGACACATATTCCCTAAGTGTAAATTTACACTATTTGAATTTTATTTGATTTGTTTGTATGGTTTGAATTCTTTGCTGTCTTATACTTGAGGGGATAATTATGGAATTTAATTTACTTTTTATGTATTTTTTTTGAACTCGAGTGTGTATGGGGTGTAGTGGTTAAGTTTAGTGGTAGTAATTTAAGGTAGCTTTGTTTAGAACAATTTTTCTTTGTTAATAACAATAAAGCATGTTATGTTTTTTTTTTTATTTTGTCAAAAAGAGCTTTAGGTCCTTGGTTGATACCGTTCCAGAAAGTGAATTAATTTATATTTAAAATAATTACTTAATTGTTTGAATTTCCCGCTTATAAGGACGCTAGAGAGTTTTAAAAATAAGCTAAATATAATTTTCTAGGTTCAAATAATTCATTTACAAAATCAACCATATAAAAAACCTTAGGGGGATGGTTGATACAGTTCTGAAAATCTAATTGATCAATTAACTTTCAATGCAAATAACGGGGAAATATTAACGTAATTTTTTAGTTCAATTGCCTTAAAAAATGTTCCTAATTCTGTTTTACTTCCAGGGAGTTGAAGAAGTTGGAAAAAAATTCAATTGTCTATAAAAAAGGCAAAAATTAGGATTTTTCTTCCAGACAGTTGAATATAGGAAATAACAATGTAACTTTTTAGTTCACCAAATTTTGTTATTTTTTAAATTTCCCGCTCAAAAATCCGAGCAAAATTTAATTTTTAAGGGCCCAAAATCCCTTTTATAGAAACCTCTATTATTTTGCCAAAAGAAGCTTTAGATCCTTGGTGCATAGAGTTCTAGAAAGTCAATTAATTCGTATTCAAAATAATTTCGTATTATATTTCCCGTTCACAAGGACGTTAAAAAGCATTAAAGATGAGTTAAATTTAATTTTTTAGGTCCAGAAATTCCATTTACACATAATTCAACTATAAAAAGTTTTAATACTCCTCGTATTTGTTATAGTTTTGAAAAGTTAATTAATTTAATTAATTAACGGCGGTTTCTAGTGACCTATATGTGATTGCGGCTTAGAAAAAGTACTTCGTACAGGTTTTAGTACGAGGGCGGGTCAATAAGTCCGTGACTTTTTGAATTTCCCGTCCTTTAATGGAAATGGCAACTCTGCTCCTGTCAACAGAGAACTGTCACTTGACGCCTGTCAAAATTTGAACGAGCTGCGTCATTTAGTTTGTGTTTGACAGCTGTTGATAGCAGACTACCATTCGTTTTGAGAAGAAAATGGAAAAAAGTGAATTTCGTGTGAATTTTTTACGGAAAAAAACCATCACTCAAACCAAGGCTAAGCTTGATAAATATTATGGGGACTCTGCACCATCCATTTCCTTGGTAAAGAAGTGGTTTACTGAATTTCGATGTGGCCGTACAAGCACGGAAGATGCCGAACGTTCTGGATGCCCAATCGAGGTCTCTACATCCAAAACAATCGAAAAAATTCACGATATAGTTTTAGCCGATCGGAGATTGAAAGTGAGAGAGATTGTGGAAGCCATAGGCATCTCACATGGTTCAGTAGTTTCAATTTTGAATGATCATTTGGGTATGAGAAAGCTTTCCGGAAGATGGGTGCCGCGTTTGCTCACAATCGACCACAAACGCAACCGTGTGACAATTTCCCAGGAGTGTTTGGCGTTGTTCAACCGCAATATGGACGAGTTTTTGCGTCGTTTCGTCACCGTGGACGAAACCCAGAAGGCAAAGGTGGGTTTGTCGGCCAATAAAGTCATGGCGACCGTTTTTTGGGATGCACGGGGTATAATCCACATTGACTATCTTCAAAAGGGGAAAACAATCGATGGAGAATATTATACCAACTTATTGGATAGATTCAATGAGGAACTGAAAGAAAAAAGACCACATTTGGCCAAAAAAAAAGTTCTTTTCCACCAGGACAATGCAAGGGTCCACACATGTGCAGTTTCCATGGCAAAAATCCATGAATTAGGTTACGAATTACTTCCTCATCCACCCTATTCTCCAGATTTAGCCCCCAGTGACTATTTCCTATTCCCAAACTTAAAGAAATGGCTCGGCGGAAAGAGATTTGACTCCAACGACGAAATCATCTCGATGACCTCGACAAATCATATTTTTCCGAAGGGATAAAAAAATTGGAGAAACGTTGGACTAAGTGTATAGAACTCAAAGGAGACTATGTTGAAAAATAAAATAACTTTTTATATAAAAACCTCTCTTTTATCCAAAAAGTCACGGACTTATTGACCCGCCCTGGTAACTATGCAATAACGAGGTTTAGGTGTATGGTTGATGCAGTTCTGAAAAGTTATTGAACTAATTAAAGTTTATTAATTAATTAGTTCATCTGCCTCAAACAATTTCCCCAATTCTTTTTTTACTTCCAGACAGTTGACTTCTTCAACTGTCCAGAAAAAAGACAAAAATGTTCCATTTGACAGAAACAACCATAATTCAACTATAAAGAACCTTAGAAGGAATGTTAATTCAGTTTCGATAAATTTCTCTTTTTTTTTTTTAATTTCCCGCTCATAAGGACTCTAGGCACCCTTGAAAATGAGCCAAATTAAACTTTTAAGGTCCAGAAAACCTTGTTTACAAACACAACCTTAAAAAGGCTTAGGGGGACGGTTGATACGGTTTTAAAAAGTGAACTAATTAATCTTCAAAGTGATTTTTCGTTTTTTTTTTTTAATTTCTCGTTCGTAAGGTTGCTAGGGAGCCTTGAAAATTAGTCAAAATCAATTTTTTGGTCCAAAAACCCCCATTACAGAAACAATGATTATTCTGGCATAAAGATCCTTAGAGGGATGATTGATAGGGTATAAAAATAGTTAATTTTGTGAGCGAAGACACCACTTTTCCGGCTTGTTTTTTTTTAAATATTCGCGCCAAAATTAGTTGTGTTTTGTCGCCGTTTTACCATCGCCGTTCTTGTCGGTTTGAATGCACCAATCAAGAATAATTAAGTTTTTTTTTGCATCATCACTTTAATTGTTTCTACGACTCATAATTGCCATATTTTATGCCTATAGATGATCGGAAATATTGCTATAATTATTTTATAACTGAGGGTCATTTCCAGTTAAAGTTGGGTTCTTTTAATCGGCTTTTTGATTTACTTAGGGCCGGTATTATAAAACTATTTTGACAGATTAACGAGAGAGCGTAAAGTTAACTTGTGGAATAACGTCACATGTCACAGTTAACTTTAAAATGTAGAAGGGTGGATGAAAGTTAACTTTATAAAAAAATCCTCATTTTTGACATATATTCTGTCAATAAGTTTGAATATAACCTAAAACTGAAGAAGCTTCTATTCCTCGACATATAGATGGCGGTAAAAAAACGAAATTATCTCCTCGAGACTACCGAACTGTCAAGCAGCTGATATGTCATATAAAATGCCGCCATTTTTCAAAGTTCTTTAACTTGTAGAGGCTTTCTTTCTAGAACCATATCTACGGTCAAGCCAAACTAAAATAAAAACACGAAAAATTCGTCTTTTGAAAAAGTTAAGATCGATCGGTTTGTAGGCAGATCGTTACAGCAAAAATTAAAAAATAAAATACTTAATAATAAAGTCTTTTATTCTGTAAACTTATTTGGTTATGGTTTAGCGGTGGCTGTTGACGCGGTGGGCCCCAATATGAATGATAGGTATACTGACCTAGCCAAAGGTAACCTCGGTGCGCCGGCCGAAGAAATAGTTCAACGACCAGAAGGGATTCCTCCTTCTTCAGAGAAGACCCGACAACTCGAAGAACGGTCAAAGACCCGCGGTAATGCGGTGCATACCGTGCCAGGACCGCAGTCAACCTAAGTTTAATCTTCAATTTCTCAGTATCATGATTCCATCGTTCAAATTTACCGCCAATGTGCAAAAGAATAAGGTTGAATCCACATTGATGCGTAATTACGGATCCGTTGGGAACACGTGATTGCTATCGGCCAATAAGAGACCCGAAAGGTTTCACGTACCAGAAGTTGGTTAATTCGAACTTCATTCCGTATTTTTGGTCCGTTGTACTATTTGTTTTTTACCAGGTTTTTTCTTACCAGTTGTTATTTTGTACTATTCTTTTTAGAATGTCGAGTTTGGGTTCGTCCCCGGGTCACATATCTTAAATATGACTATTGCGGCTTTTTAATTAAAAGTCAGTGCCAAAATTATTTGGGACACCAAGGTTTCCTAGTATATATGGAGGAGAACCAGGGTTTTACCTTCGAGCTTCGCGCCAATGAGGACAATATTTTTACATTTAGTGACCTCTATGAGATCCGAGAACCTCTTTACAATCAAGGCATAAAAATAGGTTGCATAAATAAGCAATTAGGGGAGGTCAAAATTGTAAACACCAAAAGCTCGAGTAAAAGTATAACGTCATTTTAGGGATACGCTTGTCTCTAGTGGATGGCACGGATAGGCTTGACAGCCTCACGTATCCGTAGTTACGTACCAATGTGGATTCAGGCTTAGGGTAAGTTCCGTAAGTTAACCGGTTCCTTCGGTGGTTACCGGTCCATAACCATACAATTTTTGAAATTTGGCTCGGTTACGAAACACGGTTCCTGAAAAATTGGTTGCAAATGTCAACCGAAACGACCGATCATTTTTTTCAGTACCTTCGGTTATTCCTACAGATGTCGTGGATTAAACGTATTTATATTCTGAATTTAATCTACGACATCCGGAAATCCTGTGTTTGTCGGTTATCTTATGAAGTTTTGGTTTGATTTTTACGTGGTTTTTTCCTGTTTATAAAATGTGATCATTTGATTGTTTCATTCAATTCATTGCATTCAATACACTTGACTTGATATAATGGAGCTTAGTATTTAAAGGTGCAAGCCCCCATTTTTGAAAAAACACTTACGTACAGGACCCATTTCTTCATCATCACTACTACTACAGCTTTCATCACCTTTAGGAGCAGGAGCGCAAATAAACCAGCAGCATTTGCATTCAGTATGAGTATTATAAATAATAATAGGTACCTATGACACAAGAATGGAACTTGTAACCTAACATCAACAAAGGAAAACAGGATCAATCACCAACAAGGAACCAGTGCGTTCCATTTCAAACCGATATTTTCAGGAACCGTAAAAATACCGCTTCTAACCGACGTTTATTTTGAAATTCAGTCAAATTTCAAATTTAAATCGCCCGCCAAGGCGCGAATACTTCTAGAATAAGAAATTCAAACTTACCGCCAAAACAGTAAATTTTTTTAGTGACGATCCATTTTTCCGCCAAATGGAGTTTAATGCGGCACAGAAGCGCCTGTTTGTAGGGACTAATTCCGCCACTTTCAGCTTTTAACTATTTCCTAGGGACGGGGTTGTATCACGCACTTAATAAATATACCTGGACTTCTAATTCATATTATGACCACTGGTGGCCCCCATTTTTATTCGTGGTTGTGTTTTTTTGATGTTGGTCATTCTGAACATTTTCAGTGTTGCCAACAAAAAATATATAAAATAACCTTAGACAAGAAAAGAGAGAGAGCCTTTCTTTCCTTGTCTAAGTAAATAACGGTAATGAAGTTGACGTTTGACGTGTGACCTGTCACAAACTAAATTAATTTTTTTTTCATTGACATTGTTTTTAAACCGTCATTGGGATTCTAAAATCACGACTCGACACGATCACTCCTCCTTATTTAATACGTGGATAATGTATCACCATCCTTATTTAAACGTAGTTTTTGGTGAGGATTCATTTATTTCATACATTTTAACGAAATTCTTAAAGAAGTTCAAGAAAAATCACAGAACTATCCTAAATTCTTAACTAAATGTAACTTTCTATTTTGTATTTGTGAACATAATCTCTCAAAAACTTCAATTGTTTTGTTTCCCTACAATTGGCACAACTGAAATTTGTCAGTGTGACCAACATCGAAAGGACACAATCACGCAAAATGGCGGCCCCCTAGTAGTGGTCATTGACTTTTCATTGAATTGGCAGTCCAGGTATATTTATTAAATTCGTGACTCAGCCCCATGAAACTTGATTTTCCAAAACGGAGTTTCGGACGGCGGCCATCTTAGTGTGACTTGACATGACTTGACTTGACGAAAATTTGACAGTAGTGACAGTTTTGACATTGACTTTTTTTGATTTTTAGGTTGGGGATGGGAAGGTAGGCCAAGAAAAATTTGCAGAAACCAATTAATGGCTGCCTATTTACCATAATTTCTATTTTCAAATTATATTCACAATTAAGGCAAAGAATTTGGAATGGGGTAAGTTTTCTACACATAGGGTTTCTTGGGCTAAATGAATGAAAAAAAACATAAGAGTTAAATTTACAGTAACAATCTTTCCAATAAATAGTTAAGAATGAGGTAACAAGCAAATTTCTCGCCAAATCACGTTAAATTCAAATTTCCCGCTTAACGAACCAGTATACAGGTTATGTCACATCATTACTTTTTTATGCAGGGTTGCCAACTGTAAAATCCCGTCCTTTTTTTTTTTGTCAAGAATCCGTCCCTGTACAAGTGAATTCTGCACTTTTCTTCCAAGTCACCTTTTCTCCGTGCACAATTAGTCATTAAGGCGCTCCGCCCCTGCCGCTCCGGAGCAACTCCGGGGCGACCCATCTGCTTTTGACCGCACCTAGGATCTCGACCGACGGATATTCCGCCCGCGGTAATAACAACATTTTGGCCGTGGCATATGTCAAAAAAACGTCGCAAAAAACGGGATCGTTTTAAATTCTTTATTTAGAGCTTTTTGAATTGTTGAAATCGGTTGATTCATTGTAGAGTTATGTTAATTTATTTGGAATTTTTGGTTTTTACTTGGACATAGTTTTTAAATCTAGTGTCATAACATGAAACTCGTACGCTCTCTGAAGACATTTAAATGACAATTCCAAATTTCAAAATGGCGGACGGACGCCATTTTGGGCGAGAAAAAAGTTGGGCTTGTGACACCTCGTATTAAAGATATTTCAATTCTCTATTTTAATCTTTATGAATTTTTAACATGTATTAACCCGTTAATGAGCTATGATGAATTTCGTTATATTTTTTAACGTAATTTTTCATATAACTGGTATAATCTTAAATCTCTCTTAAGACATTTCAAAATGGCGGATGGACGCCATTTTGGGGGAGCAAAAAAAGTTGGCCTTGTGGCACCTCGTTTTAAAGGTATTTTAATTCTTTATTTAAATCCTTTTGAATTTTTAAAATCTGTTAAGCCATTGCCAAGTTACGATAAATTTTACATGGAAATTCTTACCAGTGGTGCCAAGTCTTCTCTCTCTCTATTCTCATGTAGTACCCTCAGGGTGTATACTAGATAAAGGCAGATACTAGGAACATTAGGAGAGCAGAACGACGAAGAAGGATCGCCGCAACGAGTCGAGAGAAAAGTACTTTTATTGGGTACTTGCTGTGCAACACATGCGGGATGGGTTATATATTTAAGACGGTAAAGAAATAATGGAGGATAAACCTTACAGAATAGATACAACATTTTTGCATATTAACATAAAGGGGGCTTATGACACCCCGTTTTAAGCATAGGAACATTTCGAAAATTCGTCATAAATACTAAAAAAAATATAATTGTTTCTTACCTCGACTAATACTCCTTTAAAACCAAAAACACAATTTCGCGGATATCCCTAGTAATAAAACAACACTCAAACACATTTTTTCTAAAAGTTCACTCGAAAAAACGCGTTTTTTCCCGAAAAGCACATTTTCCACCCATAAAGAATACTCGCAGAACACAGACTATGCTCTTGGAGTAAAACAGGGGGGGTGAAAAGCAGGATCTTGCGCAACTACACCTGTTTTTCCCCGGATTTTGAATGGAACCGATGCGGGGGGTAAGGGAAGAAAGGGGGTGCATGTCAAAGTTTACCCACGTGGCAAGCGAGAGTTAATTTATCGTTATCCGCTATAGGGTGAAAGTGGATTTGGAAGGGGATTGGTTGTATTTTTTTCATTAAGGGTATCAAAAGCTTTAAATAAATAGGGAATTAATAAGGTGTTTTAGGGAGCATTATTCACAGTCTGGATACAATTGACTAAATGACTTATTAAAATGGTCTTTGTTTCATTAAAATATCTTCAATACTTGTAAAGATATGTCAGCTTATGTCAGGTTAAGTCATTCTTTTACCATCCCTGATGAAAACCTGGATAATTCGGTAAGACCTGGATGAAACGCTTTTGACCTAAAACAGCTTTTATAGCACAGCCTTTGGACAATAAAATGGTTTTTGTTTCATTTAAATATCTTCAATATTCTCGAAGATATTTCACTTTTTGTGAGGTTAAGTTGGTCCAGTATGAATCTTGATAAAAATTCGGTCTGCTACTAAAAACGGCCTTGACAAAAAATACTTAAAAAAAAATTAAACTAAATTAATACAAATTTCAATAATAAACCACAAAAAACGAAAAAATTAAAAGAAAAAAGTTCTAAAAACAGTGGGATTTGAACCTATACCAACCTGATTGTCCGATTGCAAAGCCTCAACCCCAAGGGCGTTGGTTCAAATCCTAGTGCACTTAATTTGTTTATTTTAATTTTTTTAGCTTTTTACGGTTTTTTATATAAAACTTAAACAAAAAGTCTTTACTTTAATAAAATAGCTTCAGTTAAAAGAGTTTCTTGTATTAGTTTTAGTATATTGAAAGGCCTCAGAAAAAGTGAAATAGCTGCAAAACTATTCAAGATATTCAAATTAAATAAAAACAACTTTATAGGGTAACTCTTGGGGAATAAAATGGTTTTTGTTTCATCTAAATATCTTTAATCGTTGTGGAGATATTTCATTTTGAAAAAATAAAAAGAAAAAAGTGTGAATAACAGTGGGATTCGAACCTCAACCAACCTGATTGCCCGATTGCAGAGCCTCAAGCCCAAGGGTCTAGGTTCAAATCCTACTTCATCGAACATTTTTTTATTTTTATTTTTTCGCTTTTTACATGAAACTTAATAAAATACCTTAAATTAGACATGTTTCTTGTATTATTTTTATATTGGAAGGTCTATAATACTCTCAAAAAAGTGATGGTGGAGGATGTTTTATCGCAAACCAGGAATTTCGGCGGTTAACAGCACTATAAAATAAAATAAACTCAACATAGAAACAACAACTTGACAAAAAGTTGACTTACATTAAACACGAGCCTGTTGGAAGCACACCACCCTGATAAAATCTGAAGGTCTTCAAGGATACAAGTCTTAATATAATCAGAATTTTTATGGCTCCCTAGTATGGTGGTATCGTTGATTGAGAAATTGTTTTCAACGATTGAAATAGAAAATTCAATTCAATCAAATTCTTCATTTGAAATTTTTCAACGATTGAAACCAATTTCTCAATCAACGGTGGTATCATCAGCAAACTGAACCACCTTGCCCTGCAGTTTCAATGAACTCAAGTCATCCACATACAGTAAAAATAACAGTGGTCCCAACACTGAACCCTGCATTTTAGGGATCTAGAAGCAGACAAACGCCCAGACACTGTAACCTTCTGAGTACGATTTGATAGATAGGACTCAAGCCATCGCAACGCTACGCCCCTAAAACCATATTTATCAAGCTTAGATAACAGTATTCCATGATCCACACAGTCAAATGCTTTGGATAGATCACAAAACACTGCCGCCGATGACTCTCCAGAATCCAAGGACACATAGACGCTCTCCAAAAAGCTAAAAACAGCATCATGAGTCCCTTTACCGGCTTGAAATCCAAACTGATTTGCAGACAAAATGCCATTATGATGTAAAAAGCAGAATTTTGCTTTTTGCAAGTTTTTCAACTATCTTAGAGAGGGTAGACAAAATAGAAATGGGACGGAAATTACAAGGCTGATCCAAATCTCCACCCTTATGAAGAGGGATAACCACTGCCTCCTTTAAACATGAAGGAAAAATGCCAATATGTAAAGAATTGTTTATGGCAGAAACTAAAGCATTTAAGGCTGAATTGAATTAGGGCAGGCAAAAAGAGTAAACCTCGAAGATATCCCATCAGCTCCAGATGATTTATGGTTTTTTAGGCGTTTGATTTAATTTTTTACAATGCCCAAGCGACACTTCTTGAAGATAGTGTAAGGGATCAATGTTACTACGAATGCCCTTGAGTAAGATATTAGGTATATCACAATAATAGTCGTTTAAAATGTCAGGTATTAACTCCGGTTCAGATACTTTTCTATGGCAATGTCTAAAATCATTAATAGTCGACCAATACTCTCTTTGCCTATTTGATGACATATTTAAGCGATCCCTATAATAAGTAGATTTTGCTGCTTTAATTGTCTTTCTGTACAGGCTACGGTATTTCTGATGATATACAAGGATATTTTCATTTGTGGTATATATGCACAATTTAGTCAAAAAACGGAGGTTTTTAGCTGAAATTCTAAGGCCTCTTGTAACCCATGGTTTTTGTTTCTTAGTTTTAAGCCTCATTTTAGGAAAGCACTGATTGATCTTATCACACAGAACTTGAAAAAATAAAAAAAATAAAGTAAGTGGGCCGTTTCAAGTGCATTCCAATTTATATATATGAGCTCGATTACCGAGTAAAAAAATAATTACATTATAAAAGATAAATCTAAACGAAAGATAAAGCTACAGTCTTTGGTGAGTTTTACTATGGCTAAACAATCGAGTGTAAATCTATGCAAATCCGGTCACAAACATCACACGGAAATTCCTGCAGAGTCGGTCTTTGAGTTCTTCTAGTCGATTGAGGAGCAACGGACGTCGCTCTTCTCCATTGGGCACGATTGTTGACTATCTCTTCCCAGTTGTTTTCAATTCCCAATAGCTTTAAATCATCGTGGACGACATCTTTGAAGCGTTTGTATTTGCCTCCCGGCCTCCTTGCACCTTCTGTTAGTTCTCCATACAAAAGAGATTTTGGTAAGCGCCGTTCGTCTATTCTGTATACATGACCCAGCCATCTCATTCTTGCCCTTCGTACCATAGTGTCAATATTTATACAGTTTGATCTTTACAGAACCACATTATTAGAAACTTTATGAAACCATCTGATTCTCATCATTTGTCGCAGTTGCCGTTGCTGAAATTGTTCAAGAGCCTTTATATGTCGTCTGTATGGGATCCATGATTCGCAGCCATATAATAGCGTTGGTACAATTGTTGCTCTATATACTGCCGTTTTCGTTTTAAGACTCAGATTATGATTGTAAAACACTCGATCCTTAAGACTCCAATACGCTTTTGATGCAGAGCTAATTGTGTTTGCTATTTCGTCGTCTATGTTTAGTTTTGTACTAAATACGCTACCTAGGTAGTTGAAGCGTTCAACTTGCTCCAAAGTCTCGCCATTGACCTGTATGAGCTGAGGATTATCTGATGCAGGAGTTATAAGAAGCTTGGTTTTTGACGTGTTTAGTTTTAGACCTAAGGCTTGGTAAGCCCAGGCATAAGATATGGATATATATAGCTTGATATGCATTCCAATTTACCAAAGCTGTAGCAGCAGAAAAAGCATTGAAATTTCTCCTGCTGAAAATTCTTCCCATATAATGAGATGAAGATGATACAGTACTATATGGCTTTTTAGCAAGAATAGCTTCATGGTCGGAAATACCAGATGGGAGTACTGTGCATAAAACGTCATCAAAATTTGTACAGAAATAGTCAATTGTAGTTGCAGATGAAGAAGTTATTCGTGTGGGAGAAGGAACGTGCATTTTCAAGTCGTAAGAATTTAAAATACTTAAAAGAGAAGTACGTGGCAAGGTTTCATCAGTGTAGTTGATATTAAAATCACCAACCAATATAACCTTAGAGTGTAGGGACAACTGGGATAAAAGAGAATCAAGTTTGTCCAGAAACATAGCAATATCTCCTGTAGGTGGCCTATAAACACGAAGAATATATAAATTAAAACGCTTACAAAAAGAAAGAGAGAATTCAAAAACATTCTCTAACAGAAGATTATCATACTTATCAATATTACAAAAAATCGTTTCAATTTTTTGCCTAGCCAAGATCATGGTTCCTCCATGCATAGATTGTTGACGACAAAAATTTGATATAGGAACATAATCAGATATTAAAAAACATTCACTAGGCCTCAACCAGTGCTCAGTCAGAAGTACAATATCAGGAAAATTACATGTGTCCAGCAAAAGATGAAGCTCATCCATCTTGTATCTTAGGGATTGTATATTAAGAATAAAGATACTTAAACTTAGAAGAGCTAATTTCAATCTTACTAGTAGAATATGAACATGTCTATAAAAAAGAAGAATTCAATTCACGATCAGTAATCAGTTCCGACTCATTAATGTGATGATTTAAAGACAATTTATTCGATGAAGTAAATTTTAAAATTATGTGCATGTAATAATGATGCCAAGTCTGAACCAAAGTTACTGGCGTGATTAGACTCTAAAATCCCATACAGATTAATATTATTTGCATGAGAAGTACGATAAAGGGCCTTATTACTATTATAGATAACATTATGGTTTAAATAAGTATAAGGGCTTGTCATCACTAAAGTGTTTGTATCAACATGATTTTGAATTAAATTTTTTAAAACATCAGATAAAGAACAAATTCCATTTAACATTACTATTAAAAAATCTTCTTTCGTAAAGTCCTTAACTAAATTTGATGCTGTCCTAATCACTTCACTGCTTGAACTGCCCGGCTTCAGGAAACACTGGACCTTGTAGTAAGCTTCAAACTTTAAACGTAAATGTTTTAGGAACACTCTGCTACAATTTCCACCAACAAAGAGAAGCCGAGGTCGACTATCGTCAGGTGTATTTGGCCTAGTTGGTAGCTGTGTTAGAGAATTAATAACAACAGATTTAGATATCTGTAACTGTTCCTTCAATGCACAAATGTCGGAATAACAGGTATCTTTTTCAACCTCCAACACCTTTACGGAGTCTAACATCTTCTTATTTAAGTTAGTTAAGTCGTTTACGTCTTTTTGTAGCAAGTTTATTTCAGTCTTATAGGTTGAAGACTCATTTTCTAGTGTTTTTATCGTTACTATTAAATTGTTATTTAGGATATTTAGCTCGCTAATTTGTGAATTGAACTTAAGAAATAACAATAATAAAATATTGAAGATATTTAAATGAAATAAAAAACACTATTAACCACTACAATTCCCTCAAATTTCCGAACCATTTTATCCAGAAGTTTCCAAGTTATAAAGGCTTCTAAAACACTTTATAACACAACTCACTATCCTTATCACTATGAAGAAACCTACCTGAATCCTCAAGAAGCTTGGATAAATAAATAAAAGTATGTATATAAAAGAAATCCTAAACTTTTAATACAGATATACAATAAAATAAATAAATAAACACCTAATTAACTTTCGGCTTGGCCAATTTCATGCTGTCATCGAAATACTGGTTCGGATGATTAATGGTATTGGAAGGCTGGGCCCCAGCGTGAGTATGTTCAAAGTATTTGGTACAAGCCAACTGATAATGACCCCCAGTTGATAAAGACATAATTTCATTAACCGCTAAAATAAAGGTCATTTATACCCGACATTGAAAACATTTCTAACTCACCGTCAGCACTCAATCCATACTCCACCAATTTGGATTTTAAAAGCGAGGCCTCGAAATGCTTAAAAGGACAACCGTGGGACTCTCCGGGGCCCACATTACCCATAATGATCTTCATGCAATTATATGGAGAATAATCCACCATTCGACCCACTTTGCCCCACTGATGGTTGAAGTTGTACAAATAACTTTTGTTAAATTTGTCATTATCCATGATACGAGTGAACTCTTCTCGCCAAAACTCTAGGAACAACTCATAACTGAGGCCTATAGCTTTCAAAAATAGCCCGTAAATTAATCTGCCGTTGTGTTTCAAGTGATGGTTGGCCCTTAGGGCTTCATGCAAGTGTTTCATGCACAATGGATAATGGGTTCTTGCATAATGATCTAAGTCGGCTGGATTAACACCCTCCTGAAATATATCAATCAATGAATTGATGTGTTTTGTGAATGATATTGGTGCCTGTTTTGAGAACAGTGACTTCCTTTTATTTGCTGATGATTTGAAGTTTTTTAGAGAGATTTTATCAATACTTGATCAGATTTTGTTGCAAAGTGATTTGGATAGATTGAATGAGTGGTGTGTTAACAACAATTTGTTTTTGAATGTAAGCAAATGCAATTATATAAGTTTTCTCAAGCGTACTAAAAAGGTTGTCACTTCATATAGCATTCAAGGAAGTACACTTCAATATTGCAGCATAGTTAAAGATCTTGGTATCTCGTTTGATGTTCATTTAAACTTTAATGCACACATAAACAATATTGTTCTCAAATCCTCTAAGAATCTGGGTTTTGTACTAAGGAACTGTAAAGAATTTTCTATAGAGACCTGTAAGAGGTTATACATGTCATTGGTTGTTTCATTGCTGGAATATGGCTCAGTGATATGGTCGCCCTTTTACATGAATAATTGCTTGTCCTTGGAAAGAGTTCAGAACAAATTTATTAGGTTTTGTCTCTATAAACTTCGAATAAGAATTCCGGATGATCATGTTTATGATATTGTTTTAGAAATGCTTGATATGAAGACATTGAGACAAAGATGGATATATGCAGATTTAATTTTTTTGTATAAATTATTGAATGGTCAGATAATTTGTCCAGAACTTCTGATGACAATACAATTTAATATTCCATCTAGGAATTTAAGGCAGTTTAATCGTGTCTTTTCATTACCATTTCATAGCGCCAATTATGCATTACATGCTCCTATTGAAAGAACTCTAAGAATTGTCAATACTAGGGAGGTTGAAATTTTGGGCATTTCCTTATCTAGATTTAAGAGTCAAATAAGAGAAATTGTTTAATTTTTTTTTTTTTTTAAAGCAATACTGAAAATTATACTTTAGTAGGGTATGTTTTTAGTATTTTTAGAATTCTGTTATATTGATTTAAGTTATAAAACTATTTTCGGTATTTTACATTTATAAGTAGGCTTTATTACTGCTTAATAGTTAGTATTTTACTGTTAAGTATGGTTTGGTTCAATTGATTTTGTATTTAATTTACTGTTGTAATGGGGTTGATCCCGTAAAATAAATAAATAAATAAAAATAAATAAATTGTTCAAAATAGGGTGGATTTTATTTACCTTGTTAGCCCCCAGTGTATAACTTTTTCCAGTGTAAGAAAGGTGCAAGTTGCACAACAAATCTCCCAAGCGGTCATCGTCGATTAGTGGCAATTTATGATAAAAACTGTTTAAACTCTCACTTAAGGCACTTCGAAACTTTGATAAAAGACATACCACTAGGTCCTTCATAGGCACATAAGCATACCTAAAAACCCCTTAAAATTATTATAATTGTCTGTATTATAACCTAAACGCTCCTACCCATCTTTTAAATAAACCTTTCGATTGCTCACTAGTGGTAAGACTTCTAGGAAAGGCACTTTATAAAAATCGCTAGTGGTAACCCCCTCAGCAGACATGCCTATAGTGGATACAGTAAGCTCTTCTTGCAATTCTGACTTTTCTTGCAGTGAAATTGGTGTATAGTTCAAGTTATTATTGTTCAAGAACTTAAGAATGGCTGTAAATAATATTTAAGTATATCAATTGGTTTACAAGCTAAACTTGCCTTGTGAATTTTGAGCACTAAATTTGGTCCTGAACCATTCCAGCTCCCTAGTTAAGAACCACCTCCTCAAATCCTCACTGCGACAATAAGCCAGCTTCAATATATAATGGGAAATATGGTCGGCTCTCCTCGCCTGTATGTCCAGCTCAGACTGACCATTGATACCATTCATCAGCCGAACATACTTTTTCAGGTTATTCTTGACCAAGTCCTCCCTGACGCAATGCTTCCATTCGTCAGAGAGCATTTTAAAGCCCTTCAGGGTGGCTTGCTCTAAGATTCTAAGCATATGCACTCGGTCTATGGCAAGCTCTTCGAATTCGGTCAAATTTATTGTTTCTAATGGGAAAACTTTGTAGAAAGTTACGTCGTGGTTGTACAGTTCCGAATGGGGGCTCACCACGACCGTGTGGGCCCTCCTACGTCTCGCGGTCGTATCCATGGAAGTTTTTCAATCGAAAAATACTATTAAAATCATAACAAATAATTCCCGCCAATAATGTAATCAAAATTGAAAATTTGAGGTTAGGGGAATCTTTGACTTATGACAGTGACGTATCGCAGATATTTTGACAGCGACATATTAAAGGTGAGTTCGCATGGGGACACAATGGGAGTAAAATATTTAAATGCGTTGTTGCTTGATTTAGAGGCTATTGGAAAACAGTTTGGCATTATTCGAAAAAAAAATTATTAATAATAGAGACACCAAAAATGTCAAATCTTCATGGCATCGTGGCAACCTGTAATATCACATCTTTGTTTTTTCTCTTCTGAAAATGTGGGTTTGGCAAGTTTGACAGTACTCTGGAAGTCTAGCGGAGAGTGAAAACTGATCACGTGGCAATTTGAAAGTGATTCTTCTTCATCCCTCTCGCCCAAACAAAACAATATGTCAATGACATATTCAAAACAAAACAATATGTCAATGACATATTGTTTTGTTTTGACAGTGTCGTATAATTAATGACACTGTCAAAATCCGCGGAAACTTTTAAAACACTCAAAGGCAATGTCTTACTTTCCATGTTTCAATGATGGCAAGAGAACCATCGATTTCATTTTAGTGTACAAATCGTCCGCACTAAATTCAGAAATTATCACAAAACATCATGAGAATTTTCTGAAAACTTTGGAAACCTTGGGGGTGGAGTTCGAAGCAGCCGAATTCTCCGTGAGTCTTAAAGCCAAACTAACTGGATAACTTAACCAGCTCCTCTTCCAGGTAAATCCAGACGTAATCTTTATAAAAGTCCACCTTACGGACGAATGTATCAGCACGTTCGCTCCACTGTTCGACATTGATTTGGCTTACAACAGCTTCGCCTACAGACCGTACGTCCCACCACCAAAAAAATGGCTTTCTACAGCCTTGACCAGACCTAATCCCAATGATCCAGATTATGCCAGGGCCCCGTAAGTAAGACTTACTAAAAATGAATGTGTTTCTATTGGAAATCCCCTCCTTATAGGGAGACTTTTAGCGGTGAAATCCCCAAATCTCCCACTTCCGGGGAGCGTATAATGATCGTCAAGGAATTGCTTAACCGATGCGTGTGGGGCGAACGCAGAGGCAACTACGGCATCGAGAGGTTACGGTTTTTTTAATAAAAAAATCAAGAAAATCGTGTTTTTTTTTTAAATTTCAGGCTGATTAAAGCCGGGGTGTTTATAGATGCTTTTCCTTTGCACGATGGCGACTTTAAGTGGACAGACTCTGGCCCGTTAAACGACCGCCAGGTATTAACGTGTGGCACCATCTATTGGATATAAAGATATTATTATGCGCAGAGGTCGTATAGAGCCAATAATTTATGATCTTTTTAAACCTCCGTGGTCCAGTGAGACATTTTGGCGCAAATTTCAAACTCATTGGTCAAAACTATTTTTAGATCTTGGCCCGTTATTGGGGTTCAGCACAAAACTGGACCAAAGCCCAACCCTTAACCCTGGTTGAAAAGTATTTCGGAACGGAATTCGCCCTCTATTTCGCCTGGTTGGGGATGTACATATCCGCCCTCATACCAGCGTCGTTCCTATCTGTTTTCGTAATTCTTTATGGGGTGTTAACGATGTTCACCGAGTTAAACAATCAAGGGTATGTATGGCGTTGCCGTGCCATTGCGTTTATGGGTTAAATTTTTAGGAATAACATCTGCAAAAGTGATATTATCATGTGCCCACGTTGCCATTTTAAGGAGTGCCCCATGGAGTTGCTGAGTAATTCCTGCTACATCGCAAAGGCGACTTATTTGTTTGATAACTGGGTGACCGTCCTGTTTGCTGGGATTATGTCTCTATGGTGTAAGTACTACTTACGTTTTAATTGAATATGAAGATTTTTTAACAACTCTTTTAGCCACGATTTTCATTGAGTTCTGGCAACGCGAGGAGGCCGTTTTGGGGTTGAAGTGGAACTTGAGATCCCTAGAGACGGCCGTAACCTTGAGGTTAGTTCACAAATTCTTGGATGATATTAATTTATAGTGAGCGAATTTAGGCCCCAATTTTTAGAAAAGGCTACCAAAATGAAGTATTCACCCGTAACGGAACGGATGGAGCCCTACATTCCTAAGAAAAAGTTGGCTGTCAGATATATGTTGACGTTTGTTTCCCTGTTTTTACTGGTCGGTAAAACTAACCTTAAGGAACGTCTATCATGTGTCATGGCTTGGATCCGTGACCTCACTGTCTTATTTTTCGTTCAGAGATGTCACCACAATTGACATTTATATCCGTGTGACGCACGAACTTAATAAATACACCCTGACCACTACTAAGTGGCCGCCATTTTGCGTGATTCTGTCCTTTCGATGTTGGTCACTCTGAAAAATTTCAGTGGTGCCAATTGTAGGAAACAAAACTGAAGTTAAAGTCATATGGTTTAATTTTAATTTTAATAAAATTATAAAAACAAAAATTAATAATTTAATAGAAAGAGCAGCTCTATAGCTCAATATTTTAAGTTACTCAACTGGAATAAACAGGGAAGAGGAATAGAAAAAAATGGTACAGATGTTTCAAAATTTCTATTTACTGGCAACTAGTTTCCCGGCCTACTATACTCCTTTGAGGAAAGAGGAAAGCTTTCCAGCATATGGACAGTATCCTCCTGCAAAGTCATATTATATGAATTAAAGGCATTTTAAAATTAAGGTACCTTCACTAATTTTTAAACTACGTTTTTTATGTAATATGATTTCCTTATTTATGAGTGAAGAAAGTTCTCCAACACTGTACGATAGATGACAGATCACATGTCAAACGTCAGCGTCGTAAACTCCATTACTTTTATTTAATGTATCTTTTGTTGGTGACACTGCAAATGTTCAGGGTTACCAACATCAAAAGGACACAACCACTATAAAAATGGCGGCCACCAGGCAGCAGCCCTTTTCATTCATGGTGGCCATTTGCATTAGCAGCCCAGGTATATTTATCAGTTCTTGATGTGACGTCACGTTCAACTTGATATCGCAAAATTGTTACATAGGATTTTCTTTGTCAGCCCTAATTATTATCGCTAACATACACTTAACTGTCTCTGACAGCTGTTAAATAAATTCAAATCCAGTCACGCCATATTACACATCATGAAAGTGAGGTTAAGCTCCGTTTACTCGTTGTTAACCTTTAATGCTCAACTTAAAACGTTCGTTAAATAACTTTTAGCTGTTGATAATGCTGGCGGCCACGTTCGGAGTGATGATTTACCGGCTAACGGTGAACGTGGTGCTAATGAAAACCCACGAACTGGAAGTGCTGAACAACAAATACAAAACGATGGTGGCGTCCATTACCGGAGCCGTCATATCTGGCGTTTTCATTTTTATTTTTAAATGGGTGCACGATTCCCCGTTTACCAACGAAACAAATATATTAATGTTAGTGGTTTTAAGGTTTACGAGAAAATCGCTATAGGACTGACGGACATGGAACACCACCGCTCGCATCACGCCTACAATAACGCGTACATTTTCAAAAGTTACGCGATGGCGTTCGCCAATAACTACGCGGCCTTATTTTATATCGCTTTTTTTAAGGTAGGCGGTACTGTTGTCACTGTCAATGACAATCGTAGTAGTTAGTTCCTTTGCGCCAACTAGAGGGCCGCACTTTCGAATTGACTTTTTTAATCTCATTCAAGGGTAAATTTTATACTCATCCGGGCGACCTGGAGAATTTCAAGTTCGTTGGGGGGATCAATACCGATCAGTGCGATCCCTCGGGATGCGTAGTGGACCTGGCGATCCTTCTTATCATCATTATGGTGATGAAAGCGCTTGTGAGCAACGTTTGCCAGGTCGTACTTCCGTAAGATTTCGCTCCATGGTTTTCGAATTGTTTTTACTCGGTAATTTTTATGTAGTAAACTGGTGAAGTTTTTCAAATTTACTGAGAAACGAGTGGCATCCGAAGCGGAGATCCCCCAGTGGGAGAACGAGTATCTTCTGCCGGAAACTGAAGACTTTTTTATCGTCGGAGAGTATATGGACATGGGTACGAAACCGTTGCCGGGTTTTTTGTCTGTTTTTTTCACCAAACTATCTTGCTAATTTAAGTGATCCAGTATGGATTCGTTAACTTTTTCGTCATGGGGTTTCCTTTGGCACCATTGCTCGCATTACTCAACAATTTGGGGGAGATTAGGGTGGACGCGAGTAAAGTCACCAAGAGTTACAGACGACCAGTTCCAGTTAAAAGCACTGGATTAGGTGAGACTAGGGTCCTCTGGAGCCTTTTGAGGAAGTTTTAGTGAGGATTAACTTTCAGGTGCTTGGTTGGGAATCCTAACTGCCACCACCTACATTGGCGTCGTCACTAATGTAAGTACTTCTATTATATAAATTCTGTTGTAAACCATTAGGCAATGTTCTGTAGGCGCTCGTAATAGCCTTCACAAGTAACTTCATGGACAACGCCATCTTTACGATCCTTCACGGATCTCTGTCACCAGGGCTATTGAATATGACTTTGTCAGGTATATGACCCCTAGACTGGCTGGAACTTTATTAATCTATTTTATTTCCAGTCTATGACATGAAAGACTTTCATTTGACCCGCTCTTCCACAGAAGGGGACATTAAACAATGTTATTATCAAGGCAAACGCTACCCACCGGATCATCCCAAGAGGTATCAGAGGCGCGACCATTACTGGCGCGATCTAGCGATCAAGTTTGCTTGTGTGGTAATTTTCGAGGTTATAAACCGGTTCAAGCCCAATTTATAACCTCAAAAATGACAGGTTTTTGAAATGTTTTAGCACATAGTGGTTATAGTAAAAGGAGTTGTGGCCTACGCTATACCGGACGTGCCGTTTTCCGTGAGGCAACAGGTGATGCACGACGAACAGCAAAAGAAAAAGGCGCGAATAAGGGATTTGAATCAGCAGTACATGAAACGCAGGCGAGCCTCCATGGAAAACGACGAACAGCGTAGAAAAAGTGTTTTTAATGATGCCTCTAACAATTAAAAGACTCATGTTTAAGTGTTTTACCGATAAGGGTTTAAATAAATATTTTTCAGTCTTTAGAACACTTGAGTTGAGTTTGCATTAGAACATATTACTCCAACCACTGCTGCACTTTTTAATTACTTATTAATTCGAGATTACCTTAGGAATGTTTGGTACCAACATCTTGTCGGACTTGCATTGTCTTATTTATTTAATGTAACACGACGTTTCGGTTGGTAAGTATCTCCAACCGTTCAAGTGTAACCTGACAGCAAACTACTATTTTATAGGCTTATATACTAGATGTGTGCAGCGATGTGGAAGGTGAGAGGATACGCCTCTCTCTAGATCCTACACTGTCCTGAGAGTAGAGGCTTCCAGATGTTGGGTACATCGACGCTTGGCTGCCTGAAGATCCCCAGATTCTGTGAAATGAAAACTGCCTCTACGAACTTCCTCTTCCGCCAGTGCTGTTCCTTGTGCAGAATCTTGGCTTCTGACCAAGGGATATTGTGTCCATTATGCCACGCGTGCTCTGCTATTCCGGATTTGGAAACCTCTCCTCTTTGGGTACAGCTGCGATGTTCCTTCGCTCTGACTTCTAGGGGGCGCTTCGCTTCACCTATGTATGAGTCACCGCACTCACATGGGATCTGGTAGACTCAATTTTTGGTATCCAACAGGCCATCTGGTTTGGTCTTTGATACCACGCTTCTGATAGTGGTGCTAGATCTAAAGGCAGTTCTAATATTGTACTTGCTGGCAATGCGTTGGATTTGTTCCGATGTACCCCTAATGTAAGGTATGGGTAGAAGTCGGGTTGTCGTGGTGGCTTCGTCTCTGATTTGATTTGGACGCGTCCTTTGGATGGTCCTACTTATTAGCTTCTTTGGATATCCATTCTGTTGTAGGTCTTTGTAGATGGTATCCACTTCACTCTTGAGATCCTCGTCGCTTCTACAGATGGTTCGAGCTCTATTATAGAGGGATCTTATGATGCCTACTTTGGTGGTTGCAGGATGGTTGGACTCATAGTGAAGATACTGGCCCGTGTGTGTTGGTTTTTTTTTTACTTACTAGCATCATGACTGACTATGCAAAGAAATTGAATTATAATGCTCTGTAGAACGTTTTAAAAAACTCTTTTAGATGTGAGTTTAAATAATAATAATTATATAATGATCGTGAATATTTTCAGTAGAGACCATTCTCACATTAGTCTTTTGGATGTTATTAGTTACTTTAAACATATATTTGCCCTGTTCAAATATAAGTAACTCTCTCAGCATTATTTGCCAGCAATTTGCCAAAACAATTGGAAGAAGAAGTTCATGATGATCATGAAGAAGAAGAGTCGGATGCTTCCCAGACAACACTTCCACGGACAAATTCTGTGTCCCTGCCAGCACCATCCCCACAATCAAATTCATTGCAATTACCATCTCCTCACTCGTATGCTTTGCCATCTGAGCCTCCACAATCATCAATTCATAAAAAAAAAACATCTTCAAAGCGCAGAGATAATAAACAATCAAAAGATAATGTAGATGAAAGCTTTGATGAATATTTAAAAGCAAAAAAAAAAACTTGATGCCAATATGGATCCGTTGCAGTAGGCCAATAAAATGTTTTTACTGAGCCTACTGCCCGATTTGAACGAGATGTCTTCCCACCAAACAAGAATGTTTAAGCGAAAAGTAATGGATTTAATTGATGATATAGTGCATAGTACGCCGAAGATTTTGAGCCCAAATTCAAATATATCGACAGGGTCTGAAGTCTCGGCAGAGTTGCAACCTACAACCTCAACAATTCAAACAGAACAAGGAAATATCTTGACCCCCCTTCATATTGCAACACATAATCCACAGAGAGCCTCGTCTTATTATAAATTTGTGGGAAATATGTTCAATACTAATGATGTTGTTTAATTTAGTAAATAACATTTATTTATAATTTTTCTTATAGTTTTTCTTACTTGAGGGTTATTAAAATTCTTTCGTCTGCTCCAACACATTCTCGCATTGGAGTATTTTTCTTATGGATAGCAGGGACAAGCAATTGTACTAAATGTACATATGATCCCTTTGACATTCTATAAAAGGCCATAAACTTGGCGTCAGTTTCTTGTAGTTCTTTTGCAGCAACAAAAGCTCTGCATTTTATGTTTTTCTCAATGTAGGGGTGAATCCAATATATCCTTTTCTTTTGTCGGTTTCTCCTTTTTCTATAATAGCAATAAAGGATAATATCCTCATCACTAGACTTTTTTTTAACGCGCACTGTACTAAAATAATAGTTTAAGCACAAAATTCCCCCGATAATTCAGAAGCGAAGTGATTTTATCAGTTGCATCGTGTGCGATTCTTAGTTGGTAACTAGTTTGTGATTTAAATTTCCAATTAGTTGAGTTTCTTAATGTGCGGAAGGCCTTAACCGAAGACGATTTTCGATAGGCAAGTTGAGTTTTGTGAAAAAATGACTGAAGTGATTAATGATAATACTATTCATGTAAAGAATATCTGCTTCAGCAATGAATGCACATTTTATCTAAATGGATTTATTAATAAGCATAACTATAGATATTCGAGCAATGAAAATCCTCATGCATTTGTAGAAGGGCATACCCAGTACCCTCAAAAAATTAATGTGTGGGCAGGCATTTTAGGAAATAGAGTGATTGGGCCGTTATTTATTAACGGAAATTTAAATGGGGACATTTATTTGGATAATATGTTGGAAGATACCATCAATCTGCTCATCACTGAATCCATTGGAAACCAAATCGATGATAATGGAAACCCTATACCTACTTGATGAGGCTGAAATATATTTCCAGCAAGACGGCGAGTTTCCAGATAAATCGGTAGGACGAAGGGGGCCTATAGAATGGACTGCTAGATCTCCTGATATAACGCCGTTAGACTTTTTTCTATGGGGTCATTTGAAATCTATTGTGTTTACTCCCCAACTTGAAAGTTTGGATGAACTTCGTCAACGCATCATCGACAGCTGCCATGATATCCCACAACATGTTTTTAAAAATGTCCGTCAGGAATTTGAACATCGCCTATATCATTGTTTGGCCAAAAACGGGCAACATTTTGAACACTTATTGAAATAAAAACTGATATTTTTAGGTTAGAAAGTTGTCCCCCTTGACAAACCTTTTGATGTATTTCGGCGTTTTTTTTTTAAACAGTGGTTTTCGATAAATCCGTGGTGGGAAGTTTTTAAATGAACACCCTGTATACTTTCATATGAAAGCAACAAAGTATTTAACTATTTACTAACAAATCTGAAAACACTGAATTCCTTAAAGACCTTCCGACACTTATTTAAGTTATTACTACTGGGTAGAGGTTATTATAGTAAGGAAGGAGTCTACCAGAACGCACTAAATAGTGTAAGTATAATTGATTATGTTTTTCATTAAGAATTAAAGACAGAGAACAATACTTTTCTCACTCTTCTGAACACTCTATTTTTTCTTTCACAAGAATTATCCAATTATGTTCTAAGTTACAGGACTTTGAAGTGAGTGGTTATCGTTCTTAGACAACCCTACCTAAATCACCTGTTAATCATGAAATTTTAATATTTACAAGATATAGAAAAAACCACATTCATAAAAAAATAACTCAATATATATATATATAAATATAAAAATAAAAATACAATTTAGCACTTAAAACCTAACCGGAAGCAATTTCCAGCATTTTCCTAACGTCGAGCACCTTCTCTCTAGGTTTTCCCAGTTTCTCACCCTGTTCCACCTCATACTTGTCGATTTTCTCCCAATCGCTCCATTCGACGATTTGTACATTTTTACTTTGAAGAACCCGCTTTAATTCACTAAATCCCGGTTTGGGTTCTTGCGGTCCCTCGTTGGTTATGTCTTTAATTATTTGCTCGGCTACCCCAAAAGCGTTGGACATGGTGGTCAGAATCACCCCCATGGGACCACTTGCTAAAAAAACAGACCTATGGTGAATATTGGTATAGGAAATACATTAAATTGATTATCAAAGAATTTGGAATATTTTAATAATAAATAAATGTTAAACATTACACAAGCTGTGTTTGTACAAGTCAATGTGAATATAACTAATAATATGGAAGCTAATTATAACAAATTAAAAATTTTTGAATGAAAATGTTTGCTTATACTCCATGTCATAAGTACAAAGCAGCTTAATAGAAAATATATGAGATAAAAACAAAGGACCTACATACTCATCTAAAAACAAATATACAATTTAAAATTAAATACGACTTTTCACTTATAAAAGCTTAGAACCAATATCACATACAAATAAAAAGCACCAGTAATCAAATAATGTTTCATTTTTGATCAAAATAGTTTAGGCCCTAAATTTCTAGTATGCAGTGGATTGGCATTAAAGAATTTAACACAATAACAATCATAGCCACCCCTGGTCCTTGAAAGTCTAGGTACAGTATCTCTATTAGGTCTGGTATTATAATTGTGTCTATCAGAGTAAGTTGCAAACTGGGACATATTAATACTACACACCAGACATTGGTATATATTATTATAAGTACAAGGAAAGGTAAAAATATATGAAGCTCTCTGATATGGTGCCTGTAGCAATCTCGGTAACCCATCTCCTCTGGATTCCAAAAATTCTGTGGGCATGACCCCAATTAAGTATTGCATGTGACATATTTGCAGCAAAATACCCATGATAAGCTAATGAAGATGAACGAATTCCTGAGTATGGATTTGAGGGTAAAAACGTTGTTCTGGGTTAAGAATTTGGGGCACTTTTGGTTAAAGCATGTTTTTTTGCCGATTCTATTAGCAAACTCTCACTATCCAAATAATTGGAATATTCGTATAAGAGTTTTTGCAAAAGAAAGGCCATTCCTTCCCTAAAATTTCCATACATGAACGAATTTTGTACCTCAGAAATTCTTTAAGTTAGAGTCAACTTTGTCATTCAAGGTCCCACCAAATGTCTGGTTTTGAAGTGCATATTATTGCAATTTTAAGATTTTTTCTGTATCAATGTACAAGTTGGGTCCTAACTTGGAAGCTAATTAAGATATTTCTATAATTCTTTTACTTTAGTGTAAAGGGATTCCTGAGGAAGGGTTTAAGCCTCTAGAATCCCCTCTTTAGTTAGAGGCTCTCCTAAGAATCAAAGTTGAAAACTTCGAAGTTTTGGTTGAGGCATTTTTTCTTGGCAACGCATTTCTCGCGATTATTTCACAAAATAATTGGAATATTTTTAAAGGAGCTTTAGGCAAAAAAGAGAATTTCTTACCCAATAATTTGATATAAGAACGTTCCTGATACCCCAAGTGTTTTCTGAATTAGAGGCAAACTTGTCAATCCAGGTTCAAAGGCCACTATACTTGAGGTTAGATGAAATTTTTGGATATGCGCAGGGAGCCATTTAAAATATTTTAAGTTCCTGAGGATGGACCGAAAGTTCAAAATTTCAGTTTGGCACTTTTTTTTCTAATTTTCTTAGTAAAGCTTGACTATTCTTGGGAATATCTTCATGAACAATTGGAATATTCTTAATTGTTGGTTACGGCACAAGAAAGAACATTATTTACCCAATAATTTTATATATGAACGATTCTTGTACCTCAGAAACTGTATGAGTTAAAGCCAATTTTGTCTTCCAAGTTCCAAACGCTAAATTTTTGTTTATTAGCGAATATTTTTGGACATAACTTAAGAGCCACTAAGAATATTTTCAAAATTCTTTTACTCTGTTATAAGAGAACTCTTGAGGATAAATTTGAAAAGAAAAACGTCATTTTGGTATAAAAATTGACTTAGGTAGGGCTGTTTTGGTTCAGTTAGTTTTTTTTTGCTATTTTTTTAACATATTTCAACTTTCCTTGAGAATATCTTCAGAAATAGTGGAAATATTCGTAAAAGCCTCTAAGCCAAAGAAAGTTCATTTCTTTCCCAACATTTTCATATGAGAACAATTTTTGTGCCTCAAAAACTGCACGAGTCACAAGCAATTTTGTCTTCCAAGGTCCATATGCCTGCCAATTTAAGAGTTTCGAAACGCATACTACGATAGAGTTTGTCTAGCTAAGGAAAGGTACACCATCTGTTTCAAAGCTGCGCCAAGTTTTGTCCCCTAATAACGCGATTAGCGACAGTAGCGCGCCTTTTTTTAAGAAAAGACATAAACACTAAAAGGTACAGAACACAAATATAAGAATTAACGCAACGGCACTGTTTATATGCAAATCGGGGCGATCGATACCGTTACTTTGGCAGCGGCGTAAACAAATTTACTGCGCAACTGAGCCGAACAACACGTGCTGTACCTTTCCTTAGCTAGACAAAGTCTATCTAGTCACAAAGAAAAATGAATACTTACCCAACCATCCAGAAGTATACAAGCCCTTATCCACCCTTCCAGCATCATTTTTCACCACCCCTTTGTCTTCTATAAAAGGTAAATCGGGGTCAGCTGGTACTCCCTTATACCCTATACTAGTAATCACCAATTCACTCTCAATAGTTTCCTTATTATCAGTTAAAACGGCTTTTTGGGTCAACAAATCATCTCCAGCCAACTTATTGACCCCCAAAAGTATCTTGTTTTCAAAGATTTCCAGGGGCGTCCTCATGAAAATTGGGTAAAAGCCCTTCGGGTTCTCCCTCGGTGATTCTCGGACAGATTTGAGCATAAGTTCAGTGATTCTTTTCTTGGGTCGTCCTAATTTGTTTATTACATCCGGAGTTACGTCCTGAAATTGCTCTTCGCGCCATATAGTGGAACAGTTTGGTAATTTTAACATTTCCCTTAATTCTTTTATGGTGAAAGCTGCTTGAAGTGGCCCCCTACGGCCAATCAGATAAACCCGTTTTACTTTCGAGGTACTCAACTGGTCCAGGGCATATTGAGTGATATCAGTTTTCTGTTAAAAAACGATTAGGTTAAAGCAAATAAGAGATTTAGAATACGAGGAGGGCACCTTAAGCTCATCTATTGGTGTTAAAAGTATTCTTGCTACATCAATGGCCACATTGCCTTGACCAATAAGGGCCACAGATTCACAATTTAGGTCGAGACACAAGTTGGCATCACTGGGCACCCCATTGTACCATCCAACGACTTTTCTTGCTGCGAAACACATCTCGTGAGAGTCACCAGGAATGTTTAGTTTTTGGTTCTGTTCAGCACCATAAGTCTATTTAATAGTGAGATAGATGCTTTTCATTTAAGCTTATAGTTAAATAAAAATAAGTTACCAAAAGAACTACATGGTACAGTTCTCTCAATTGCCTCAACGAAACATCTTGCCCCAACGTGATATTCCCATAAAAGTTCACATTGGGGCTCTCGGCGGTTTTTGTAAAAGTATGTATAACGTTTTTGACCTCCGGATGATCTGGGGCGACCCCGAACCTAAAACAACGACGCACTTGATAAACTTTCTGGTTTTTAATTGGCCTGGTGGCCTAGAAAGGGCAATTAAAAATTGGATATTGACCCAATTTAAATCGTAATTATATGAAAGGAGGTTTAAAAATTAATGTTTTTTTTATGGACTTTGATTACCTCACAAGCCCAAAGGGCACTGGCAGTTTTTTCCAAAATATCCACCTGGATTTCTTTCAGTTTTTTGGCTAAATGCTGGGCCGCGTAGAAACCGGCCGGGCCCGCTCCCACAACGCACACTTTCGGTTTTAGCGATTTGACATCGCAGAAGTACCTTCTGGCTATTGAAACAGTGGAATTTCTTAACATGTTCCCTTGGGAATTCGATAATTTTACTGGTTTCAAAAGTGGGTCTTTTCGGTTGTTATTGTTTACCAAGAATGACGGACGGGCCGAACTTAACCTTACTTTTAAAATGTAATGCATATCATGTCAATGTCAAAAAATGACGTTAGTGACAATCAAATCGGCGTTGCCAGATTAGGCGATTTTGATTTGAGGAAGATTTTGAGGTTAAGTGTAACTGATTTAAATTTCATACATATCAAATTATGAATACACTAAAGAGACTCAATCAAAACTATGTGTTTTAAGAATCAGGTTTTAAGCAATAGGGCTTAAAACTTGAAGGTGGTCACAATGAAGATTTTCAACTCACCATACGACCAATCACCGTTAAATATTATAGTAGCTGCGCATTAAAGTATACGAAGGCCAAGAGGCGGCAAAATTTAAAAAAAAACCTGCGATTGTGCCTTAATATTCCGATATAATGAATATTTAGGTGTTTTTTGGTAAGGCTACTCTTATCTACTCTTTCTTAGGCTAATCGATTAAATCGATTAGAACTGCTGATATTATTAAGTCATTTATAATTGATACATTATTCAAACATGAAACGTACTTCCACTTGAGTGAGAATATGTATTTTTTACAGAATGCTAGATTATTGCAGATTAAGACATTGATTTTTTTAGCCTTGATTCATGGATCCTTGGATTTTCGAACGCCGAGACTAATTCTTGAGTTTTAGTCTTGGATCATGAATCCTTGGATGCCAAGGATAATTCGACGTAGCCTATTACTTTTTAAATTGTGGATTTAAAAATCTAATTGCAATAATGTCTTGGCACTTGAATCCTTGCATTATTGCGCCCCAAGACTAATTTTTTAAGTATTCTTAAATTTTTAATCTTATTAGCTCTTGAATTCTTGGAAACAAGTTATTTTTTTATGTATCCAGGCAGATATTGGGAGCGATTTTTCGGCACTTTTAGGCAAAGCATCAATTTCTTCCAGGGAATCGCCTGGAGGAAGTTTCAACTGCCTGGAATAGTCACTTGAGTTTCAAGTAGTTAAAGCAACTTTTCAAGGCACTTGAGGCAATTTTGAAGTAATGGAAGTCATTTTTTGATACGTCCAGACCATTGACACTATTGAGAGTCATTTTCTAGCATCAGTTTCTTCCAGGAAATTGCCTGAAAGAAGTTTCAACTGCCTGGAATAGTTCCCCCAATAGTGTTCCAATAGTGGCGAAGATAAATAGGTAAGTGAAACAATAAATCACTCTCAGAGAAGTAAAGCCAGCCAACTTACCATGTAAATTCATTAAACTGCCAATTTATTTCCAGATATTGTTCTTTCTTAAAGAATCTTTAAAGTTTCGGTTCTCTTTTTGATATAAGAAGAGATATTCTCTTACTAACTGGATTAATAATTGATCTGAATTTATACATTGAATTATTCAATTCTTCTTGGCATAAAATATTAGAAAATCGGCAGGGAGGAAAGGAATATATCTGAAATAATCATACTCATCCTTCATTTTAATAAACCTCAACTATTTAATTATCGAGATAAGATAGTTTTAGGGCCCTAAAATAATCAAAACTAGTTATCAGAAATAGTTTTAAATTGAAAAAGTCATATGTCAAATGACGATGTTCTCATTGGTGGCATTCTAAAACCTAAATTATAAAATTGAACAAATCGGTTTTTTAAGACTTAAAACTAATGTGTCTCAGCCTTAATAGCAACCCGATATATCGACGATTTCTTGTGGACACTCCACTTCCTGAAAGCTGACGTCCGGATTGGGAATACCCTCCATAAACTCCCAACGCCACCTGCAACCGGGTTGAAGTACTTCCGGAAGTTCCGCACACTCCTACAACAACAAAAAAAACAAATTAAAATTAATGTCTGTCTAATCAAAGCAACCAAGTACCTCCAAAGTGGAAATCCCTCCATACTGTTCGCCCCATCCGGTGGAGGGACAGCCCCACATCTCGGCGCAGGATACTAAACAGATGCCCACTCCACCCCCAGGATTGGACAAATCGAACTGATTCTGAGTCAAATCGCCTCCGGTGTTCGTAATCTGGATTAAATGCTGTTTGCCCGCCAGTTGACCTTTGAACGAGAGAAGTATACAGGTGCAACAACGACTCGAGTCATTTCCGCCTAAAACAGGAAGAAAATGAAAAAGAAATTAAAACGCATTGTACAATAAAACCTGAAAAACTCGCAGCGGCAAATCCGTAACTGAGGGTGGAGTTCACGATCCAGGGCTGCTGATCGTTACACATAAAGGCAACCGGCGGCTCCGCCCCTGGCTCGCAACTTGACTGGTAATGGGGGCTCACGGTGGTGTTACCGTCGATAGCGCATGACCTTGCGGGGTTCGTTTTATCAGCAGGTAAGTTCTCGTACCTGTAAGCACCCTAATTGCCTCATTTGGTAAGACCCGGTTTCGACTTACCAGCTGCAAGAAGGCTTACTGCAGTCCCAGTATCGCGTGGTAATACCGTCGCCGCTCATCCCTCCAACCACGGGGACAATATCTGGTGAAACTTCCGCGCCCATGTGGAACCTAAATGAAACTTTTCAGTTTACTGAAGACTGTTTTTAAAGACACTTACAAGTGAGGCCTAAGATTAAAATGGCACTTTTTAGGAACATTTTTATGCACTGTATGGGTTAAATTATCGTTTGTTAAGGCATTTAAATAGGTATTTGGTTATCTTAAGTGCTAATTTAATCTTTGAAGTGGTTTGTTTATTATTATGTAAGGATTTTGTGATCAGAAGCCCTTGCAAGGTGAACATTTAACGTTTTGACCTCGGATTAGGTATTAATTGATTCATGAGATCTTAGGCTTATTCCTCCTTATTGCACTCTTAGGATATTTATTATGGTTTGACTTCGTCGTTTAGTATTAAGAATAAGTGTCTTACTTACAGTTATTATTAGACTAAGTATAATTAGATAAATGTATTTGTATACAGTATTTTTTTAAAAAAAGAGAAATATGTCTCCAATATGACGTCATAGCCCGCTCCCTAACCTTAATTATGTATCCTAGCAACCGGTGCATTTTCCCTCGTCGATTTACACATCTCGTGAGAGTCTGTCACTTGTCTTACTTGACATTACCGACTTGTCAACAAAAAAAAAAAATAATTTCCTATTATTTATATATTTTTGTTTTTTTTTTTCCGAAAATAAATAAAATAACACAGCAAGAAAATATCAGAAATGAGCAATAAGAGGCCCCATATAAGGTCCCATATCATTAGCCATTAAACTAAGGTAAGTAATAGTTTCGTAATTTAAAATGGCATATGTAAAAGATCAAATGTCATTATCCCCATTTGTTGTTTAATTGATTTTTCGTTAATAAAATCGCCTTAACATTAAAATATAAATATAACCTTGACCAACAAACCCATTTGTTAAATAATAAATATAGTAGGCATATATACTTTAAAAACTTCATCATTCCCAACTGCCTGTAATAATAAAATAATGCATCAAATGTTCGGAATCTTAATTTCTTTTTAAATCATAAGAATTCATAAATGGAATCTTAGGATTATGAAATTATGAGAAAATCCCTGCTGAGGTATTACAATGCTCCTCAAAGTCCACTCTTTAAATTTCACCCCGAAACATTTAATTAAATCAGATCAATCTCTTATGAAATTAAGTTCGGAGAGTCTTTTGGCATGCATGAGCATGAAAATCATTAAACCTATAAAAAAACTTGACACTTTATCATTTGACGAAATTAATCAACCAAGCAATTTCCCTGAACAAGTTTTTAAATATCTTCAAAAAAGGCAATGTGGTACACCAGCCTTCAAAACTAAGAGATTACTAGATGACAAATCCAAATATAGACCAATATCAATTTTGAAGATACAAATTTGTGTCCACTTCAAAGGCAGGATATAAATTATTCTTTTAGAGGCAATGTGGCTTTTTACATAATAGGTGCTGGAAATAATCAGGTAAGATAACAATGTAACAATACTTGGACGTCATGACTGTGTCGTGAGAAAACTTGTTTCTTATGATTTCTGCTTGGATAGAGTTCTATTGGTGGATTCTTACCTCTCTGAAAAGAAACAATATGTATCCTACCACCAACAAACCTCTCAGGAAGCATGGGTGTACCCTAAGGACCTGTCCTATCAGTTTTTATAGCAATTTGACCATCTTTGATCTCTTTTTCATACTTGAAGGGTGCACACACAGATTTTATTTTCTTAGTTGTAGTTTGTACTCCTGTGATTGTTTTCGCTGTATAAAAAGCACTTTTTTGTTCAAACCTTTGCATTCTTTAATTTCCCTCTTAGTTAATTTAATCCTATCGATTGTTTTGTCCTATGTACTATCTGCCTTTGGATTATTTCAGTGTTTGCTAAAGAAAACTTGATGACTACTCAATAGACATATTTTGTTGCTGATACTGCATGGGTTAGCGAAAGATATATTAACATAGCGGAAAAATTTAATCACTGTTGTATAATGTCTTACTCGGCATCTAATTTATGTAAATGATTTGGTAAACCTTCAGAGAGATGGTAACATTATACTATTTGCTGACAATATGACCAATTATACAACATATCACATCAGCCACAAATATTGCCAATTGCCAACAGAGTGTCTGTTTCCTGAGCGTTCGCCTTGATTTAGGACTAACAAACATGTCTCAGAACTAAGTAAAAAGTTGTCAAAATCAAGTTATTTTATTTAGAGTTTGTTGTCTTGTATTTCTTTAAAGTCTCTACTTACATGCCATTCTAGAATAGGGACATTCTTTCATGGCCACAAGATCTTTGGCTTACAGGGGAAATGTGTCAGAAGTCTGTGATGCAAGGATGATTGGTGTCATATTTTGTTCAGGTGGTGTTGTTGATATTGCCCTGTCTTTTCACACTGTGTCTCTACTCTGTGTAAGGATGAATCTCAATCTTTTTTCTACCCAAGCATCCATTCATTGCTACCCAACCTGTAACATTGCTAACTAGGCTCCAGAGGTCTTGGAGGTAGGGTAACCCTTTGCAGCTACAGCAGTTTAAAAAAAAAGACACTTTGAAGAACTTGTAAATATGTAAATAGTAATACTCAATCATAGGATATCATTCTGTAACACCTTTTATCTGTCTCAGTTATTAAGTACTCTCCTAAAAAAAAGTAGTATTTTATTAGTCTAGTATGCAATTTTAATTATGACCCTAAGCTTACTTTTGTAATGATGCTTTGCATATTTCTTGAAATCCCCCGTAAAACACTTCCAGAGTAATGGAGGACTCGCTGAGTGTAAAATCAAATGAATCAGTGCCGACCAGTGACGAGTTTGATTTCATCTCAGACAAACCTGGGGCGAGTAAAACTCCCACCCTGGATTTTAAAGGAGGCCTAAGCGACCTAAAAGACGCCCTTAAAGAGGTACTAAAGTGCACGAACCCATTTAACCCTAGAAAATATTCGTTTATCTACAGGTGTTGCAAGAAACGGACGGCCCCAAAATGACTGATAGCATTGACGGGCTCGAGCATAAGCTGGAGATTGGACAATCGACTTTTTATGGGACGCCAGTACCGGAGGGCCAAGATCCGTTGAGTCATGAGTTAAGTCCTACCGAGAAGATGGATTCTATGAAGACGGATAATAGTACGGAAGACGACTGCAGCAGTAAGATAATATCTTCTATTTTATGTATTTATTTGATGGAAAACTATTGTATGATTGTAATGAAAAGTTTCAGATGTGGACCAGGACTGTACGATTTTTGCTGGGGTGACGTATTTAGGGGCCGCCCAGATAAACGCCCCAAAATCCGAAAGTGAAATTCACAGAAACATGGCCATATTAAACGAGCAGTCTGTGGAGCAGGGAATTAAAGTGTCTGTCTCTGTACCGGTTTCTAGTCAAGGACTTGTCGTGTAAGTGTCATAAATATGAGCATTCAATTTTTGGGATGTTTCTTTAATCGCCTAGAAGAAAATAATTATTTCATTTATTCCAGGCAGTTGAGAACCAGCTGTCTGGTATAAAATTGTTATTTTTTGAATTAAACTGTGGTCTGATGGCAGTTAAGGTCCACAATTCAATTTCAATCAGTCAAAACGTGATTTCGTCCACAATTTAGGAAAACCACTGGAAGCTGAGAAAAACCCCAATGAGTTTATTATGATGATGTTAAATTTCCGGAGAATTATAACTTGATTTCATACACTTCATTTCTAGGCTCTACGATGCCCAAACAAACTCAGTGATTTCGCGATACGAAATCCATAGAATATTGTTTTATGCGAGAGGATCAGCGGATAGTAAAGAAGCGAGTTGTTTTGCTTTCACTTGGTCCCACGGAGACTCCCAGGAAACCGCCATTTTTCAGTGCCATGTCTTTCGTTGTGACATAGTTGAGGCGGTCTCAAGGGTTTCAGGTACGAAATTGGCACTATTTAATTCAGGTTTTCTAGTGAACATTGGCCCGTTGTAGCCTGTTTTGCCAAAGCTTTCCAAAGGGTCCCCAAGTCGATAAGTTGTTGCATAAACTCAGCTGCGGACGTGATGTCTGGATCGGTTACGACTTTACCGGAAGCTAAAACTCTGATGCACGTCTTTGAGGTTAATTTGGAAATCAAAGAGGAGGATGGAAAGGTGATTGAGGTGTGAAATGGTTTCATGTTGCTTAAATTGTTATTTTTTCTCTTAAGGGATCTTATTCGACAGTCGGAAAGGACAGGAACGGTTTTAGGTTAAAGGCCAACCTGGAGAAGCAGCTTTCGATCGGAATTAAACAGGTTTCAGATCACGGTCCCCAGTTGGTGATCGAGCGGTGTTTCGGCGTTTTGGTGGCCTCAGGGCGGGATGTGAAACATTCGGATATGCAACTATTGGAAATGGTAAGGAAGTTGTTAATTAAAAAACTGGTTCAGATTTTTTGAAGATTTTCATGGAAGTACCTTAATTAATTTGATTGAACACCTGTTTCGGTTTTTTTTTGGAAATATGTACAGGGAGTGGCGTTTTTTATGAAATTCAAAAATGCTTATAAGTCAAAAATTATTCAGCCTAGAAGTTTAAAAATTTGCATGAATATTTTTTAATTAATTTTATTAGATAGCTGTTTCAGGATTTTTCAAAAAGATATATAGGGAGTGAAAAAAAATCATAGAAAAACTGAAAAATGACTATAGGTTAGGTACTATGTTAAGCTTAAAATTGAAAATGTGTGTACATATTCTATGGACAATTTCATTGGACACCTATCGCGGCATTTTTTGAAATATTTGAATATTACCAAGAATTTATTTATTTTTTTAATTTTGAATATTCAAGGAAGTGCTCATAATACTGTTAAAAATGCACGGACTTTTACACAACCGTCACATAAAAATTTAGGGAAACTTAAATAAAATATTATGTGAAAAAATTCTATACATAAAGTCTTAAGTAATTTTATTTATTGTTTGTGAATATACATGCGTCATAGTAATTTTTAACAAATTTTGGAATTTTAATATGAAAATATTCATTAGATATGTGATTTTACATACAATTGTGTACGGTTACCTTTTGAGTTGTAATTTTAATGTGTAAAGTGTAAAATTCGCTAAATTGTGTAAATCTACTTAATATTTAACGTAATCGGCCGACCGATCGCATCGACACAACGGCCAAGTGTATTGCGTTTCTAAAAGAAGCTCATCTGCTGTATACGCGTGAACGGGAGCCCATACGCTTGCTTGCTTGTTTCCTTGTTTGATCTTGTCGGTTATAATATTTTTGGTTTAGTTTGTTTTAAGTGTGCAGAGCAGAGTACAGGACAATTTGAAAAAAGGTAGGTATTTTATTTTTATACGTTTACGCTCCTTTGTCAAATATGTAAATTCAAAGCGAACAACCTTTTGTCCTATGATAAGTACCTTGCATTTCACAGACATGAAAAGAAAAAGACTTATCTTTGCCTATAAGACCTGGTTGCTAGAATTTTAACTTATAATAAATATAAGGAATATGTTTATAGTAATCATAGGACTCAAGAGTATATTTAAAAAATAATAATTTAAATAAAATAATCAAAGTTAATTGTAAATTATGTAGTTACAACAAACGTTTAATCATTTTTTGAGTCATATAAAAAATTATTGTATGTCCATCTTCAAAAGACTGTAATAGTACATACAAAAATATTAATAGCCTTAAGAGTCATTTTCTAAGAAAGCGTAGTTTCATTCAAAGGGAACCTGACAGAAATGAGGTCTCTGACGACGTAGGTACTATTAATAATTTTTTTAACAATGCAGAAAATCATACTGAAAGTGAAAATTTTATTATTGACACAAATGTAATAAAAAATGCGAATAATAATGAGCCTTTAAATGACCCTAAAGAATTTTATTTAAATCATTTGTCAAAACTTTATTTACGTCTACAAACTAAATTCTTTCTTAGTGACAATTCTTTGCAAAATGTAATCAATGGTTTTATGGACCTGAATAATTTTAATATGTCTCAAATAGAAAATAAGCTAAGAATAAAAATAATGTTGACCCGGCGGTCATCAATGAAATTAAAAATTATTTTTTTATGAATCTAGCTCATAATAACTTTGATGGAAAGTTAAGAACCCCATACATGAGACATTTATACTATAAACAAAATATATCTTATATACTCTTAGAACATTGAAAGGCTAGAAGTAGCATGCCGTGGAACTATGGGCAGGTTTGTTTGCTTGCAACATCTCTGATGCAATGATGCCAAGTGCTTATAGAGAAATGGCAAAAATCACTTTATAATATCATCAAAATTTTCAGTTGTTTCCGAAGGCACAAAACAATACTACTGCTCCCCTTTAATAAAATATCAAGCATTTTTTAAAAATAAATTTGATAAGATACTCTATATCGAAGTCAATATAAGTTAAGTAAATGAAAATAAAGTACGAAGAAACGAGAAAACGGTAATGGCATCGCAACGCCGCTCGATCGCATTGTTTATGTCACAGATACAAGCACTCTTTACCAGTGACGTCGTCAACAAATATTTACCTGATAAATTTTTATTAATTAATAATTAAAGAGTTTGAGTATAAATAATATTACCATTTATGAGCTATTTATGTGTTTTTTTTAATGGACTTCATTAGAGGAAGGTCCTAATGAAAGGCAGCATTTTTGTCAAAGCATTTTTATGGAAATTAAATATTTTATTAATATAATATTATAGATTTCTTAATAAATCATGTTTTAAGACACAAATTTTTAACATTTTGCAAAATTTTATTGTTATTGTTATATTGGACAAAACTCAGTTTTACATCACTTACTTACATCACATAATATATACTTCTATGCTGCTGACTTTTTCAAACGGACAGTATTGCTTCAGCGGAAAAAGTTAAAACTACAAGGATGTTCAAATTGTGAAGGAGTTGCAGGTTTTTTGTAGGTTATAAGATTTTTATTATGAGTATTTAGCCTGTATAATGGTTTTGAGACATTTAATAGTGACCTATATAATACCTAATACCAAATATTATATCATATTAATTTATACTAAAAAACAAAGCTAAGAATAAAGACTATGTACAATAGATTAGATTAGAGAGTTTATTAGTAGTAATATACAAACAAGTGCTTTTACAAGTCAAATAAAATATGTAATATGTTGGGCTTTTCCATAAAATCATGTTATTATTTCATGTAAGTATTTTAATAATGACTTGAGACATCTAATTTAATTTCTTTGGCGCAAATTTGCTTGTTGCAATCTTCGAATTTTAATTTTTTGTTCTTTATTTTTTTCCATAATCTGGTGACAAGTGATTAAGCTCTTGAAACGGTGGAATCATCAGTGCTTAGGTCCTCAGGATATCATTTTGATTTTACCCTAGAATAATATACATAAAAATATAGTATTACCAAAATTAAAAAGAAAAAATTAAAAAAATGTATTATGATAATCCAATTGATCAATAAAATGTATGTTATTATAGAGAATCTTTGTAATGTCATACATTTGATGATTTGCATTTAATTAAACAAATATAATACAATAAAATACCATATCACTTTTAAATAAGATATATAGAATAGGATGATACATGGCATAAAACTAGTAGTCTATTTTGAGTGTATTTTTACCTTTTCCTTGGCAGAGTCAGGGAATGTGTAGCAGTTAAACAAAAACGGCTTGGATGAGAAATAGTAATTGTTGACCTAGACTCCACGGTTACTGTAGAACTATAATTCTCAGATGCAGTTATTGTTGATGATGAATGATCAGATCTGTAATTATACAAAATTTGATGTATCAAGAATATTAATCTATTTTAATTATCCATACGTGTCTATATTAGCTTCACTGTTTGTACTATATACCATTTTGAAAGCTAAAGAAGTTTTTGCACTCTTCAGGAAAGCTACCCCTGTAGCTTTGAAGGGTAAACCACTTGGTAAATTAAGTGCTGCTGTGTTTTTAACCAGTGCATCAGAAATCCTAGTAAAAAAATAGTTTTACACACATACCTAATTTAATAAGTATTAGGTATAAATAAATCTTATATGAGTAACACTAATACTTTTTGTGAAGAAGCTGTATGTTTTACAACATAGCCCAAGCACAAGTTTTAAAAGGTTTTTTTTTAGCTTACATAATGTAGTAAATAAAAGCATGCAAACCTTTATCAATAATTCTAAAGTAAAATATACTCATACCTATAAATATACTAGAAAAATATATTTAAAAAAATTACCTTTGAGGTAGAGCTGATTTTTTTAATAAAGTCTGGCTACTGATAATATTATCTCCCTTATATCACTTCTAAGGATGTGATCTGAACAAACAAATATGTTCTTTTTAAATGTGTTGATTTCCATTAATGAAACCCATTGTTCCCTTTGGGCATAATCATTGGGCAATCTATAATAAGTATTTGATATTTAATCAAAAAGCAGAAAAAAATTACAGTAATAAATTAATATGTGGTGCCAATTACTATATATATTATTGTCAGTTGCAATAAGGTAAAACAAAAAAAAATTATGGAACAAATTTTAAAGAAAGACAAAATTAACTTTATACATAGATATCAAACTATATATAGATAGTTACATAGGTATTATGTATTTTTTCTGCCAAAACAACAAAAAAAACATAAAATCCTGTAATAAAACCAGGGACAAAATTCTAGTTTTATATCTTTTATAGCCTATTAATAGATGAATATGTTCAAAAAAATATTTAGATTTAAAAATATAAATATGTTGGTATTTTACGCACACTTTCACATTCAAATTTTTATTAGGTTTATATCTATAAGATCCCCTATTCTACGTTTATGATGATGGTTACCCCATGATGTGATGTTATGAAAGTATCGGTACTTACTTGTGAAAATATCGGCTTGAATCACGTTTTTATCATGATGCGGCACAAACGACACAAGTTTTTGCCATCCTAGCAATTTAAAAAAACACTAAAACGTGGCCTTTTTTCCTTTTTAAACCAAAAATTAAAGAAAATACACGAATCCCGAATATAAACAAAAAGCCGTTTGACAGATGACACAACGCGTATGGTTTAGGCGCTTAAGCTCCGGTGTTGTCGCTTCAAATTTTTTAGAAGCAGTTTTAGGGATAAGAATGTTAATAATTTTATTTTTTTTTTGCTTAAGGATATTATATTTATTCTTAAAATAGGTTAATTGTAGTATTTATACTTTTTATTTTAAATTTTCCTATAAAATATAACAGAAATAAGTTAAATTAACGTTATAATGTCTGTTAAAATATAGCTAAAAATTTCCTCCGTTGGAAATTTGTGTCGACTTGACAACAGAGAATCGGCACATATGTTTGTAAATAAAACACCCCTCTTGCCCCTGTGCACATGTTGGACTCAAACAAAGTTGTTGTTTACTAATTCTAGCCTTTCAATGTTCTAAGTATATACTTAATATGTATATTTTTAAGGTGTTGGAAAAAAAGAGAATAATTACAACTTGTACTATGAAAAAGAAATAATACTTCAAGATACTTCAATTGACACCGGACTAGAGGTCCTATTTGATTTATATTTTAATTTCAATCTGAAGTACCCAGAAAAAGTTTCTTTAACTATGGAGTTTGCTCAGAGGTGAGTTAGAGAAAAAAAACTTCGTGTTACGTGTAACGTCCAACATCGCCTTTTTTTTAATGTATGTATGTAAAAGTATAAAACATTTCATTATCCCGTACATAAATACAATTTTGCATTTTATACAAAATTAAGAATATTATTTTGTGTTTAAATATTATTTAATATTAATATTCGCATAGCAAATATAACGCTTTATGCAACCGTTTTCAATTTCAAAATACAGGTTATAAAATTTTTTGTTTTTTTTTTTGTTTCTTTAAACTCTAGCGCAAATTCTTTTCAAGTTATAAACAAAAACGAAGTTTACTTTTTTATCTTAACTTTTTAATACTTATTTTTTGAGATAAAATTTATCGTTTAATGTTAAATGTAAACTTTATAAAAAATCTTTGTAGGTAAGTAAATGTCGAAAACAGTTGCGTAAAAGATTTTTAAATTGTTTTGTTTTATTAAATCTACCAGTGTTTGGGCTATTATAGCATAGCAAAAATATTAATAAAATATAAATAAACATTAGTACTTACCTAATTTTTAAAATTTTGTTACAGATATTTCCTCAAAATACATCCGGACTCGGGCACCAAATGCACCAAATTTAGGCGTGTGCTTACTTTACTAAATAAATTACGAAATTTATAGGTTTCATATTCTTAACTTTAAATATAAGGAGTTATTTAAGGAGGATTTTTGTAAAATGTGCCTTTTTTGTTCTCTTATTTTAATAAATATTCCTTGGAGTAAAAAGTCCCTTAAAAATCCTGATTGGCCGACTTGGGCCCAATTAGCCAATCAGGAAACTGAACTTTAAGGAATGCTTAAATAAATCGCAAAGCAAATAGCCATAAGTTATTAAGAAATTAAAGTTTTTAGTTATATTAATCTACTGATATCTGCTGTTTACGGTAGGTAAGATAAATTATTAGTAAGTTCCTAAGTTGTTTTTGAACTCATAAGTTCCTTTTTTTGTGATGCTTTAAAAACCGGGTATAATCTCATCTTATACACGGGTTTTTTCGGTCTTCTATATATATAATATATGGTATGTCGACGGCACGTTTTAGGAGCCGAGCAATTTGAAATTTGGAAACATTCAATAAATGAGAACAAAATCTGTCATCCTAAAATATTTTATTAATATTACATACACTATATGTATGTTAAATTGGCAAGTCTCTATGTATTATTTTAAACGTTAGTTAAACAACTTATATTTAAAATTGATCAGCAGTCGTTTTTCTAAAACATCCAATGCGCCTTGGGATCGATTAATTTAATAAAATTTAAATTATTAAAATTAAATTGATTTAATAAATTTAAGTTAAACTACCTTGGGACACCCCCTGAATATTTGTTTGGTTTGTGTTTATTTAATGATAATTTATTTAATGTTTGTGTTTAGCGTGCAGCTCATTTTTGTACGAGCCTTTTATGTTTTTGTTTTGTTTATTCTATATTCTCTATAAAAGTTTAAATAAACCATTTTCTATGAAAGTATTATATATATTATGGTTTTATTTTCTATTTAATTTTTAAAAGTATAGGTTGCTGCTCACCACATATTGGAATTTATCCGAAAAAGTCCTTTAAGCGTTGCAATGCGGTGACTTTATTATTATAGGTAGTTGGGATTATAATCTTTATCAATTGTTGGAAATTTATTTTTTCAAAAAAAAAAACGTTTTTTATAAAACGAGCTATAATGTAGAATATTGGTTAACTACAAAATATCGAAAGAACATATTCCTGTATATAGCTATAGTAATAAAGTCACCGCATTGCGGTGCGTAAAGCACTTTTTAGACAAGTTTTATGGTATGTAAATGTGGTAAAGCAGAGTAGGTAAAAAAAATGAAAATTTACATAATTCAATGTAAATATTAAATGTAATTTTACTTTCTGTGTAAATTTACACGTCTTAAGTAAAATTTTAAAGGAATTATAAATAGTCTTGTGTAAATATTATGTGTAATATCAATAATTTACATAAATTTTAGTGTAATATTAAAATGTTAATTTACATAATTTTTGAAATTTAAGTTTAAATTTTTCATAAATTATGTAATATTTAATTTTTTTTGTAATAATACATTCTTGAAAGATGCCATGAATATTCATGTATTTTTACAATGTGATTTTTTACAGTGAACTTCAAAACTACTCAAAATTCAAATTTGAAAATTTGTGTACACATTCTATGAATAATTTCATTGAACACCTATCACAGCATTTTTTGAAATATTTGAATAATACCGAGAAAAAAAATTAAAAAAAACAGTTTGAATATTTCAAGAAATGCTCATAACTTGAAAACTACTCAAAATTTAAAAATTTATGTACATATTCTATGAATAATTTCATATTTCAGTTTTTTTTTTAATATTTCAATAATGGGACACTAAATTTTAGAAAAAAAAATTGAAATTTTTATTTTTTTTGAAAATTGCAATAAATGCTCGTAACTCAAAAAATACTCTAAATTTAAAATTGAAAATGTATGTTCATATTCTATAGAGAATTTTATTAAATACCTATTTCTGCCTTTCTTGAAATATTTGAATAATGCTAAGGAAAAAAAAATTGAATGTTCCATAAAGTGTTCATAATTCAAAAACCAATTTATAATCGAAAATTTGTGTACATGCTCTATGGATAACTTCATTAAACAACTATTTTAGGATTTGTCAAAAATATACACAGAGAGTGAAAAAGAAATATATGGAAAAAGAAACATACAAATTAAAAAAATGCTTACAAGTGAAAAAATATTTCACATAGAGATTTGAACATTTTTACAAATATTCTTCAATTAATTTCATTGGACACCTGGTTCAGCTTATTTTTGAAATATTTGAATAATGCTGACAAAAAAAATTGAAAATTCCAAAAACGCTTATAAATCAAAAACTACTCAAAATTTAAATTTGAAAAGATGTGTACACGTTCTATGGACAATTTCATTGGACACCTATTTCAGAGATTGGAAACCTATTTCATATTCAGAAAATGCCAAAAAATGTTCAACGCAAAAACCTGAAAATTTCCATAAATGTTCCTCAAATAATTTGATTAGATACCTACGGGGGTATACCCGAAAAACTTATATTAGCTGAGATATCGCATTTTTGGAGCCCATTTTTGGCCTCAAAAACGAGGTCAAAAAGTGACTTTTTTCGAATTTTCAAACTGCTCTTATTCCCTTAGTTCTACTCTAATCCCGATATAACCCGGTGTTTTCGTTAAAAACTATATAAAAAATATTATTATTTTTTATTTATAAACTTTTATAAATCCATACTAAGCAGAACAAGATAACCCCTCCTTGTTTTATATCAATAGAAAGAGCAAAAAAACCAATCGAACGACAACCTGACACTCATCCTGGCTACTTGGGACCCCACCGAGCAAAACTTCGAACCCCTCAACCTGGAAACCCCAAAGGATCAAAAGCAATTCATGACGGTAGCGATCGATTTGGTCATCAGAGGAATCCAGGAACCCGTGAGGTAGTAAAACTTTTAAGGGTCTTTTTTTTTTTTTGGGGGGTAATTTTCATGATTTTTTCCAGGTTCCAAATCGAGACCCCCGTAAGGGTTTTCGGACAAGGTGAGAGGAACTTTTGGTACTTCCAAAGAAAGTCTTTGATTCAGCAGTTTTATCTGAACTTGAGAGAGGTAAGGCGGTAACCACCATAAATATTGTAAAACAATAGGCTTCTTATCAGAAGTGGAAAATATAGGCAATTAATTAATTTATTTCATTGCCTTATCAGCGAAGAATTATGAAACGAATACTTGTTGTTTATTCGTCGTAAATGATTATCGGGAATTTCTAGTTTGCAATTGTTCTCGTTAGTATTTGGACGGTTTATCAGATTTTAGGTTCAAATTTAATAATAATAATAATAAAAAATAAAAGATTAGCGAGACGACCCAGTTTCGACAATCCAAATTTCATTATCGGCGGGTTTTGTAGCAAATTAATTTATCCTCGTTTCAGATTATCGACGATCACAACGAAGTTATTTACGAATATTTAAACATGGAAACTTCGGGCGAATTGGACCGGAACTTATTGAATCTCAACCTGAACTTGTCCAGTTTGATTCAGTCTCCCAGTATTACCAGTATCGACCCCCTTACCCCGAAGGAGGAGGATCTTTCAGGTAATCGAAAAAAATAATTTATTAATGACTTTAAACAATTTTAATTTTAAGTTTTTACTTAAGGTACTGCAGTAATAATATTAATTTTATGAGATTATGGTTTTTTGATTACATGACGTTATATCAAGTTACTTTAAAAAAACATTTGTTTGGCCTTTTTACACATTTTCTTACAATTTCCAATATTTATAATATGTACTTTCATTTTCCTCGATCATATGCTGACAGTGGGTATATTTTGTTCTTAACAAGTCATTTCTTAACATATTTTTATTTCTCTTACTTCACTTTTTCTGATTTGTTCTATATTTAGTATTTTAGTTTTTATATACAACGTTTCACTAGGAGTTCAGTAATTCCTTATTATTGGTCCTACACGTATCACAATAACATCAAAAACTTGTATTGATCACATCTTTCTTTAAAAAAAATTGACCGCACATATCATCTTCTCGTTTTACTTAATTTTAGTAAGGAAGATGTTGAATCAGGTAAGATTTTAAATAATGTTAATTTTAAAACTATAAACAAACGACAAAAGGAGAAACTTACGTAGCCATCAACATTGGAAGAATAGTGTTATAAATATTAATTATTTATTAAATATTAATGAAATCGCTATAGTCCTTTTATTCTTACTTGAAGTAGCCAAATATTAAGCGACCGCAAAAAAATATATTGAACTCTGCCGCCCTCAGGGGCGTGCCGTTAAAATAAAACGGGTGGGTAATATAATAAAGTTATCTTCATAGTTTCAATTAAGTTTTTTTTATAATAGTTTTACTAACAAAGTCAACTTCAATTGCTTTGATCTGACGGAATTTTTATCAATTCTAAATATGTTTTTGGTTTTGAACAGATTTAGAATTGATACTATTAAAATGTATTATTGTAAAGCTTACATGAGTTGTTTAAACGTTATACAATGTTTTAGGGACATAAGGTTTAATTTAAAATACAATGTGGTTTAAAAATTCACCTATTATACAATACCTTTTTATATTAAATTGCCTACTTTTTCGCAGTGGATCAAGCAATCCGAAATTTATTGACAGATGCTATAATGAATCGATTTGATACCCAACAACGTGCGTGTTATGTCCATAGCTTTTATAAATTAAATCATTCCTACATCGCAGTTTTAGGTCGGTTGGGTGCTCGTTATGCTCTTCACAACGTCAGTGAAGCACCTAGTACCAATCTCATCAATTCTTGGATAAATAAATTTGAAGAAAGGGATTAAAATTATTCATCCTTCTGGAATCATACGAAATGTGCGCACTAATCAAAATATTGACCGTGTTAGCGATGCAGTTGTCCAATATCCACACAGATCAGTGCAAAAATATGCTGCGGTTCTCCAGTTACATGAATCCAAGGCTAATAAACTCAACAGGTTACCTCATGCCTCTCCTCACCTCAGTCCCCGCGACAGATGGATGTGACGTCACCCGGCGGCCAGCTCCGAATGCCCGTATCAAGCGCTCTCTCTCCTACTCCTTTTAATCTGTATAACACTGTTCTTTTCTGCTTCACATTTTAAAAGCATTTTAATTATTCTATATAGTTATAGGTATTTTAATTAAATAACGACTTTAAAAGAACATTTATATTTTTTATATAATTATAATATTAAGATTTAATTATGCGCAGCCGGTGATTTTTAGTAAGTATTCAAAGTATTAGTTGTTTTTTTGAAGCAAAATGGCGTAATAAATTGGCGGTTCATACTAAAAATATTTTTTGAATTTGATTATTGATCTCATATTCTCATTACACAGGGTGCTTTGGGAGAAAAAGACTTATATTTAAAGGGATATTTTGTAAGTCGAAAAAGTTTATGATGTAAACACTTCCAGTAATACACATTCTTTTCGAGTTACAGTTACTTAAAAAAAAAGTTTTTCTTATACTAATTGGAAAACACGAAATAACTTTTTTTTTTAATTTGTTAATAAGGTTTATAGGATATACATTTTTGTAAAAAAATAAACAAATTACATATTTCAGAATTTATTCAAATCATTATAAAAAAAATTATGAAAAAATTAATTCCGCCTGATAAAAATAATAAATTTTTTAGGACAAAAAGACGAATTTATTACAAAATCTGAAATTATTTTATTAGATTTTTTAAATTTTAGTCATATATTTGTCATCGGGTACAATAATTTACTAAGTTTATTTTCATAGGTTAAAAATAATCGCACCTTTTTTAAATAGAGAAATGCGAATATATGTATATTGTTTAATAATACGTAGGTACCATTCAAACACTGATGGTAGATCAATATATTTATAAAGATTAACACAAATACAAAAAATATAATCTTAATAATAAACGTATAACATCAAGTAACAACTTTCTTCATTTTTTTTTTAAATTTTGTCATGGTTTGCGGTAGATTTTCTTTTAATGCCCCTTTCTTGTTTGGATATTTCGTTCAGATATTTCATTCTGATGAACAATCTCTGTCTTAGATAACATGTAGCCGCTTTCAAAATCTCTGTCCTTATATAACATAATAAGTGTGTAGACTCATGAAGGCATATTATAGCAATGCTCAATTTGGGTTTTATAGGAATGTTGTCCTAAATCAGTATAATATATCACTACTTTATTTAATACACTCTTGCAACTAACAAATATTGTTTACTTAAATTTTTCACGCCAAATCGAGTCCAATATAAAAGAATACTAAACACTGAACTTTAACTGTCTGTTTTTAAAACTCAAAATTTCATACACCAATCACAACGCATTAAACCTCACTTCAAACGTCTTTTAATACATAAATGTGCAGCAAAAAGATAAAAAAACAACCGTACACCACAGAGCAGCCCGGCAGACGAGGTCGCCAGACAACGTCACTACTTCCGCCTCGTCCGCGCTTTCCCCTCACCCAAAAACTGTTCAACGAGACAACCTGTTGAGTTTATTAGCCTTGACATGAATCTAGTTTTTCTTGTATCTTAATGAAAGACCTTAATCCCTTTTTGAATAGGATTTTGTCGTCAACAGAAATATCCTTAATTTTCATAAAAGTTATATGTATATTGTTTTTTGAAACTAGTATTTGGTATTTTATTTAGCATTCTTGAATGGTTAGATTATCCATAACAATTACTGAATTTAGATAAATGTTAGATAATGTTGCTGATTAGAAAACCATTTTTCAAATAATGCCGCAGTCATATCTTTAAGGGAATCAGCTAAAGATTGAAAAATATTTTAAGCAGACAAAAGTAACGCATTTTTAACAAATCCTTCTGTACTTTCCGCATGAAGTATATGTATGACTCATTTGCCTATTGAGCATGGCGTATTCAAAACACAATAGTTACATGGAATTATCAACCCAATTTAATTATTGAATATTGGTACTTCTTGTGTGCTATTCACTTCAAATTATTTATTTATTTATTTGTTGATTAAATTGTCGTTTTTAGATGGAGATGAGCCTCTACTGAGCGGAACCGGCTTGGTATCGAAAGATTGTGCCGAAGACGTGTTGGAATCATGGGCGGACCTACTGGCCAGATGGAAACAGACCCAACAGAGACCGAAACAAGTAAGAACCGTGTTATTTGGCACTTTTGCTTATGGAATTTTATTCTTAGAAAGCCTGCGGGCCTTTTGAGATGTATTTTAGGTTCATACTGAATGGAGTTTTTAGATATTTAATGTGCAGAGTGTGACTGTGCAGTTCAGGGTTATAGTTGCCTTTAGAAATTCGGTAAATAGTCTATGAGAAAGATTCAAATTTCTTCTTTCATCCTGTCAAATGTTTCATTTATTTTGCGAATCAACTCTTCTCTTGTTCTTATTTCGGTGGTGTATACAAGCTCCTTTGCCCGGCCCCATATGAAAAAATCCAACGGAGTTAGGTCAGGCGATCGAGGAGGCCAAGGAAAGGTTCCGCCTCTACCGATCCAACCGTCCGGAAAACAGTCGTCTAAGTAATTCCTGACAGCCAAGGACCAATGCGCTGGACAATCATCTTGCTGAAAGATTATTGGTCTTTCTCGTTCCAATACTCCAGCTTCGTCTAGAAGAACGGGGATATCATTTTGTAGAAAATCTAAATAGTTGGCACCATTTAAATTATTACTTTCAGGCTTCGGCAATGGATTAAAGAAATTTGTAATTTTTTTCTTGCTTGGCATTTTTTAAAACCTCCTTCAATTCGTACTGATATTCGGAAGTGGCGTTAGCAATTTGCCTCTTAAAAATAAGTCTTCGTTCCATAGATGGATCAATTTTCATAAAAAAAATCACAAAGTTCTTTTGCCATTCTTAAACCTTCGCTAAGATTTTTTGAATTAACTCTTTGAGGTACAGAAAAAATGGTAAAAATTTACCCAAGTGGTACAAAAAAAAAATTATTTTTATTTATAACAAAAAAACATAAAAACTAATTCAAGGTGCTCTAAAATAAAACTTAACATTGAGAAATATCAAATTTTTTACTTTTTTCTTTAAAAAACGCATGGTACATATTTTGACCCACCATACCACTGCCTAAAGTTATTTTGTATGGTAGGACTGAAAACAAGACTTGTTCTTTCCCAAACATAGGGGAACTTAACACACGCTGCAGGTCCAGTTTGTGCGTATTTCAAATTCCTTGGAACTACAGACTGCACATCTTTGTCTACTGGTTCGTACTAGCTAATGTGTACTTTGAGTAAGTCTAATCGTTTCTGGTTGGGAAGGTTTTCTTTTTTTGATGGGAGTTGGTAATGGTTTTTCGATACCCTGTAATGATGTTACCAATTTGTCAGCAACTAGATGTTCTATAATTAATATTCAAACGAAATTCTTTCATGTTCATTTTAGACTCTTCAGATAACTTGTAAAGCATGCAAGCATTAACAACAGCAGCATCAATAAAGAAAAACATGATTCTATGCCACCATTTTTTGCTTTTTCGGTCGAGGCCGTAAACTGCCCTCTTTTGGTCAAATTTATCTACTGAGTTCATATGTTTATTGTAATCAGTCAGCGCTATTGGGCAAGGTATGTTTTCTACACTGCCGTCTTTCGCTTTTCTTTTGACCTCAATTTTGTCATCTGGGTTGTGATAATTTGAAAGAAGGTGAACTGTTCTTTTATGCTGGAAGTCCTGTAGAACTCACGTACCAGTCACAGTCACCTCTGTGCATTGCTTTATCTTCGAGAAATTGGGACATATTTTTTCTGGTATGTCTAACAGTACCACAGGCATATAACTTTTCTTGATACAGTTGATTCATTACCCAAATATTTTTCTGCAACAGGACCGGTTTTGCCACAATATATTTCAAAATCCCAGCAATATCCAGTGCTGTCAGCTATCATCCACACTTTATAGCCTCTCTTTACTGGCTTTGCAGGCATGTATTGTTTGATCGTAGAGCGGCCTTTAAACTTTATCATAGTCAATAATTAACTGATAAAAATTCGTGAGGATGCAGACAGGCTTGAAAATTGGATTTCAACATTTCTAGAAATGGTCTTACCTTATATAATTTATCAAAATTATCGGAATTTCGGTTGGGCATGAAGTTGTTGTCATTAAGATGTACATTACTTAGAAGCCAACCAAAGCGATGGACAGTTATTAGTATACTAATAAATGGATCATGTAAAATTGGATTTGTACTCCAGCAATCTCGAGGGCAGCTTTTTGATACCCATTAGTAAGTTTATACCAATAAATGTACGCATTGCCGGAATTGTGAATAGTTTGCTCTGCGTAGAGGTTTGTTTGAAACACCATACGTTCGACAATTTTGTCTGAAATCAGAAGTTTAAAAATATTATATGGTGTCACCCTATCTAGTTCCTTTATGACTTGGGCTAGTCCTGAATATTCCATAAATTGGAACCGTTTTATTATTCTTACTCCACTGTATTTTGAATAATGTTTTTAATTCGCTTAGTGGAATAAGGTCTTCGGGGTCCTATTCATCCGGTTCTTCATCAGATGATGACATTACCCTATTATCCGGTTCTGATAAATTATTTGTGATTTCTGGCTCGTCTACAACATTTCCATTACAACTATCATTATCCGAGTCGATATTTGATGATAAAGATCTTACGGTTTAATAAATAAACCGACGTACATTACTGGGAAAAAAACAATTGTAGGTGGGTTAAATTTTTTCCCTAAGTACTTCAAAGAGATAAATGTCACTTTTTTAGTGCTTGTTGAAGCCTCTTCTTCAATAGGCTGCGAATTTAACACTCCAAGTCCGTTTCAGTCAAATCTTCATCTTGCAATTCAAGCAATGTCTGAATCTCACTTGATTCTATCTGTTGGAACCCATCTCGTCCTATTTCGGCTATGTTTGCAGTCAAAGTTTGAATTTGCACAGATTCTTCGTCATTTCCTGTAGTCGGAGCGGCCTGTGTCAAAGGAACCAATACGGCCGCGATATCAGTTAACAATATACTTTGGGTATAGTTGTAATATGGTCAATTTATATTCCGTTGAATAATTCGCGGGTGCATGGGAAAAAAGTTGAAAAAAATGTCAAAAATAGCGAATTTTAGTAATTCGCACTTGAAGTGTTATTTTGGGCTGTGACTAAAACTTTAAACATATATTTTTTTTTTTGCTTAGAATCAAGTAGAATAAAAGGAGCATTTTTATTGTAAAGTAAATAAACTTTTCTAGTGTTTGGTAGAAAATAGTATTTACATTTTTTTTGACTTACAACATTTAGATTTCTTAAAATTTTGACATAACTCTTTTTACACAATAAAAAAAAACAACGGATTGGAAATATTATTTTAATTAACGAATGTACCAACAAAAGCATTTAAGGTAAGTAAAACTATTTAAGTTGTCCTCCAATTTTAATAAATTTAGAAAAATTTATATATATTCTCTACATATGTTTCGAGAGTGTAAACTCTCATCTTCAGTTTCTATTTTTGGAACCAATAAAACTGGAGAATTCGATTCACTTTGTGCCCTTTCAACTATACCATCTTGGCACATTTTAGTTACTTTTTTATGTATTTTATCTTTTTGTGAAAAAGGTAATCTATATGGTTTAACATAAGAAGGTGTGGCATTATTGCGAAAATGTCAGTGCAAGGGTAAGTCTCCATCATTTTGCATTTGTACTTATATTAGTTTAAGACCATTACTTTTGTAGTTATTCTCCTGAAGATGAGAGTTTACACTCTCGAAACATGTAGAGAATATATATAAATTTTTCTAAATTTATTAAATATTGGAAGACGACTTAAAGAGTTTTACTTACCTTAACTTTAAACTCCAATTCAAGCAATGAACTGTTTCTTCAACTTAAAAGCATTTAATTTTAAAGCAAAGAACATATTCAAATTATTTTAAGAGAAATAAAATATTACTCATCACTTGATTCATCTGAACTTGCATCAGGATATGTATCAGCATTTTTGTCTTTGGTGGTGGTCAAATTTTTATAAAAATCCGCAAAAGTGTCGCTAATGTATGGCAGCAGATCTATAATATTACTTTTCTTTTCACTAGATATAAGAACTGGAACAGGTGTTAAATATTTTGCTGTGAAATAAGCCATATGTTTGACTTAAATCCCTTTTCACGCGTGATTGCAAAAAAACTAAAATGCATTTGTAGTATGTCTGACATAGAGCATTTCACACGATAAAAGTGTAACTTATCTCGTTAGACACATTGAAAAAAAATTGGCTTACGCGTGTATAATGACTTAGTTCGTTATTCCCATACGTAAAGGAGGGTTTTTAAATTCGGCTTCTGACATAACCAAACAACAGTTTTGACAAAAAAATGACATAACACCTTTTTCACATGCACCCGCGAATTATTTGAATCCTTTTTATCAATATATATGCACTAACGTACTTCGATCCGCTAATAAAGAAATTTTTAGCCGCGAATATAGGAATTGGGTCACATTTTTTTAATCCGCGAATAGTGAAAACGCGAATAAAGAGAGCGACCTTTTACTGTATATCAAAATACTTCAAACATCATTTTACATTATTATAAATAAATTAATGAATTTTCTAGTTGGCCAGCTTGGTGAAACTGGGCATACCGGAGGCGCTGAGGGGCGAAGTTTGGCAACGTCTCGCAGGAGTCGAGGAAGACAGCGACATGATGAATCAGTATCGCGTATTAATAACAAAGGTATTTAGGACTTTTTGTCCTTAAATTGAATATGTTTGAAGGTTTATATTTTTTGAAGGAATGCCCGTGCGAAAACGTTATAGAACGGGACATAGCCCGCACGTTTCCCGCCCATAATTTCTTTAAAGAAGCGGGCGGATTGGGACAAGACTCCTTGTATCGGTAAGCGGATTTCAGTGTCATTTTATTGAACCAGTTTAGCACGAACGTATTGAATGCATATGCTCACAATATCTTTTATCCGCTCAAAAGTGTTTGCCCATCATGTATTCTTTTTAATATTTTAAATTAGATACAAAAATCTTATCTTTATATTTATATTGTATCTCTTTTGTAAATTGCATATATGCTTAAACAGCATACCTATCAACTATGGTTCGTTGAAAAACACTGAGTATTTAAAAATAGTCTTGCAAATAACAAACAATGTAGTGAAAATATGCACTTCTTCTAAAAAACTAATCTGTTTACAGCTCGTTTCCGATGAAATTTGAAACATTTAAAGGTGTTTAGTCTTCAAGAATTGATTTTGCGTAACATTGGTAAATAATTTCGCTTGCTTATTGACGATTGTCACCGTTTCTTTGCTGGTTTTTCAATATTCTTTGAAATGGCTAAAACAAAAGAGTTATCGGTAGAAACAAACGGAAAGACTAACCGTCAAATTTCGACGGATTTGGGAATTCCAAGGCGGACTGTCTATTGGTAATGTTAAAAAATTTACCAGAGAAGGGACTATTAGCAACAAACCTCGATCGGGAAGGCCAAAGGCAACAAGTTCAAAGGAGGATTTAAATATTATAATTACAAGCAAACGCACTAGACGCCTTACCGCCCCTGAAATCACAGCAAAAATCAACAAGGAGCGTAAAAAAGTTTCGACAGTAAAACGGCGACTTTATAATGCTGGTCTTACAGGACGTTTAGCAGTATCAAAACCGCTATTGAAGGATGTTAATAAGAAGAAAAGATTTGAGTGGGCCCAATCACACAAAGAATGGACCATTTATGACTGGAAGAAAGTTTTCTGAAGTGACGAGTCGAAATTCGAGGTTTTTGGAACGAAGAGGCCAGTTTTTATTCGCCGTTCGGCGATGGTGTGGGGTTGTTTCGGAGGATCCACAGTGGGCGATCTAATTAGAATAGAGGGAATTCTTCGAAAAGAGGGTTACAAAACAATTTTAAGTGACAATGTACTTCCTTCTGGTACTCGAATAATTGAGGAAAACTTCATCTTTCAACATGACAATGACCCCAAGCACACGTCGAAATTGTGCAAGCAATATTTAGGTCAATTACAAAGGCAACATCTTCTGAAAGTTATGGTATGGCCCCCACAATCACCGGACCTCAATCCTATCGAATTACTGTGGGATGAACTGGATAGAGAAGTGCGAAAATCATGCCCCACATCAAAAGAAGACTTGTGGAGGATCATCCAGGAAGAGTGGCACAAGATACCTCAGGAAACTTTGGACAAATTAATTAGAAGACTACCGAAACTCTGTGACATGTAGATGAATCCAAAATTTGTTTTCTTAAATTTAATTAATTGAAAAATGCATTGTTTATATTCATTTTGTTGTAAATAAACCGTTTCATTAGAATAACTGATGGGTTTATTATTTTTAGTTATGACTTTAAAACAGTCATATGTGGGCAAATACTTTTGAGCGGTAGTGTATATCCACTAGTTTCTCTTCTGCACATTATAAATCAAATGTAACTAGGGTACTGTCCTCCTAAGTAATTGTAAAAAGCAATTGTAGTACCCATTTATTAAATCACGAAATAAAACTGAATAAAGAATAAGCAGCTAATAAGTCTAATATATATTGATGCTTGTAAGGAGAAAGGTCATAAGCGACAATTTATTGATTTTCTAGTAGGACTATTTAAACATTTTTTTTTTTGAAAATAATTCATAACTTTTCATGCCATTTATAATTTTGGCAGTCTCTTTGGTTTTGTTTGGTGGAATGCTTTTCCCTCGCATATCTTCTTGGGCAGAACCAAATGATGCGTTACTTATTGTATAATAAATAAATTTCTGAGACACATCTAACGTACAAGCTAAGAATTGAAGGCAAACTGCGCGTTTGCCTTCACCTTCGTTTATAAAATACTTAAAAGTGTACTGGCGTTTTTCTGATCCAGTAGATCTTTTTCGTTTAACTGGTAATTTCTGCGTTAAGCCAACTATCCAGTCCTTTCGTCGTTCTGAAGAAAGGCTCCAAAAAGCTCCTTTTCTGTTCAGTCACAATTTCACAGTTGTTGCCGCATTTTTTACCTGTACACTGTTAGTTTTTTGGCAGAGACTAAAGTGCCGTCGCTTCTTGTATATTCCTGGCCGGGTTGTTTGGCTTTCTTTTTAACTCTCCTTTTATTTTCTTTTTTAATAACACTGCCCAGTTCTCCAACAATACTTTCCTTCTCCCCATTACCTGTTCCTTCATTGCCATTTTTTTTGCTTCTGCTTCTTTTCCACACGTTCACAACTATTCCTAGATGAAGAAACAGATTCTCCTTCCCATAAATCCGAATCGTCACTTCCATAAACCTCTGCTAAGAAAGCTTCGTCTTCAGATAAATAATTCATGTATGCCAACGTTTTTTATTTCGAAGTGATTTTCTTTTTAAGACTGTTGAAGGACCAGGACTGTTTAAAATGTTGTTTGTTTCTAACACGTTTTGTTCACTATAAGTTAGAAAGGAACTATTAGCGGGTTGATTTGTTAGTAATTCTGCTAAATGATCTGAGGTAACCGGTTCTGCTATATTTGCGGATGAAGGAGCATCATCAATTAGTTCTGTGATGGAATATTCTATATCACCAAACTGTTCAAAAACAATTTGTTGGGAATCCATAAATATTGCCGGTATTAACCTCTGAAAGGATAATTTAAATTAAAATACCTTTAGGTAAGTTATGAAGTTTTACGATACCTCTACACTATCCATTTGTTCTTGTTTCATATTTCTTGAAGCACTTTCACATACTAACGTAGGTGAACAAATTTCTTCAGGAGTATTCTGAAATAATTACAAGTTAAAACAAATTATGACTTTATAGCGCTTTAAGAATACGTTCTTTAAAAAATAGATGCGATAATGATAATTACCTTGTGACAGTCAATTGAATTTAGTAGGTTTTTGCGAATTTTCTCTTTGCTTTCACAAGGTTTTGTTGAGCGTTTGGCTAAATCCGCCAACATTTTCCCTCTAACGTTATTCATTGTTTTCTAAAATCACACTGTTTATTAAATAAATAATAAAATAAGTTATCTAATAGTTAAATTCTCCTTACTAATAATAAAAAAGAACTTACTTCACTTCACTAAGCCTAAAGATATCACATTCATGGAGGTATTTTCCTAAATTCGTTTCCACAACATTGACCTACCACTGCTGCCAGCGTACTAAGCGACTAAACAATTATTCTTTAATTACGACAGGATAACGAAGGCATATTATCTAAACGACAAGTCCGAACACACACCGATGTACTTTGTTAAAAAAACAGGCCCCTACAATACTGCAATAATGTCTTAACCAGCACATAGTTCTTTTATGATACCAAATAAAATGACTTAAAAACCATTTAGTTCGGAATTACCTTTGGGTAAAACAGGATAAGCGCCATAATTCTTGAATTTTTAATTCAGGTAAAACTACTTAAGTAACTCATAGATTTTTGTCACGATAAAGGAAAAACAGTTCAAGTGCCTTCCCTTTGAATAATGTTTTCAAGGTAAACCAGGATAAACGCCACAAATGGGAAAAGGGTGGGTTTTTAAAAAGACTTAACTGTTTTTTTTTGTTGGTAGGATAACCTAAGTAACACTTTAATAAAATAAGTCAGAAATATGGTCGCTTGGTAAATAAAAGATTTAATACTCTTCAAAATTCATGATTGACTTAAGCGATACAAAGATAATCGTGGCATGTTTAAAAATAGTCCAAACGACGCAGGAAAAAAAATCGCATTTAGTAGTGTTTAAAAGTTTTTTTTGTAAAAAATGTCGCTTATGACCTTTTTTCCTTTCAAGCATCGATATGTATATGCCAAGTTGTTATTAAAAAATGTCTCAAAGAGAGACTTTTGGATCATTTGGTTCAATGTAAAATCTTAAATGAATGGTCTTTAATGGATGATTTGTTTTCTTTCCATTTTGAGGCCTGAGGTAGGCTTAAATCTGCCTCATTATTTTTATTCATAGAAATTGAGCTCACATTGTACTTTTCCATTTCATAAAAATAAATCAGGCCTTTAAATTTACATTTTTACAACCCAGCCAACCCAATTACTTACAGAGATTTCTAAACTAATCGATGCATTTATCTGATTTTACCGTTACTTTAGTTTCATGGGCAATTTAAAATTATTCTTAGTCTCGAAAAGTTCGACGTATTTAAGGTGTGAACTGAATACATTTTTATCTTATTGTTGAGTAAGTAAAAGTTCATACTTGTATTATGTTAAGTTCCCAAATACGCTGTCCAAAAAATCACAAATTTTTGATTTCACTTGGTTATCATTTAGTCCAAGCAATATTAAAAATCAGAACTTATTATCAAGTCCAATTAGATATTTCTCTGCTGGTTTTTCGGACTCAATGTTTTTCTTATGTGCATCCACTTTCCACATAAAAGACTTAATTTGTTTTATCAGAGTACGATAATGATTAAGATATTAGTTAAATAATGACAAAATTGGACTTTTGTCAGAACATTGACAATGTAGATCGTAAAACTTGTTGGGTACCCACCCCATTCCTTTACTATTTTGAAGGTATGAAAACATCTTTCGTATGTATCAATTATTGATTGATTGATTGATAACTAATTGAGATGATTTATTAATTATTATTGTGTTTTAGGGTGAGTAAAGCGTATGCGGTGTACGATTCCGAAGTTGGTTACTGTCAAGGATTGAGCTTTCTGGCCGCTACTTTATTGTTACACGTAAGTAAGAGTTTTGATGATAGAGATGTATTTCAAGTTGCGGTAGTCGACATTTTTGATCAGTGGGGATTTTTCCCCACTAGAAGTTTCTCCTTTTGAATTTTGATTTCTCCCAAGAAGATTGAAAATATTTGAATTTTTCGTACAGGAGCGCCTGTATAACAAACACACTAAGTTAATGTAGTCAATATTGTCTAAATTTTTCCTTTTTGGGATTATTTGAAAATGTTTCTGTAATTTCCGAAAAAATGTCGAAAATCCTCGTGAAAATGTTTCGGTTTTTATTCCAGGAGTGCCTGTAAGAAACAAACTAAGTTCACTCTCATTGACAGGGAGTTTCACTACTTCAAATCTAGAAATTTTCAATTCTTAGTACTTAAAAAGAATTATTGCATTATCAACTAGGTATAATAATTATTATTTTATGTATAGGAAGAACTAAATTGGCTGTTTTCATTTATTGATTCATGCTTTATTTAAGGCCCTTTTACTTATGTGTGCTGGGGCTCATCATAATTTAAGTAATCATCAGGATATTCCATTTATAGGTGGTAATTGATATTTTATACCATTAACGTGTGTATGTATGAATATCTTTAATATAGCCTTATGTGTTCTTGTATTTAATTGATGAATTTTTTTCTGTAAGGTTTTCTGGGGTTTTTGCCCATACATTATCATACATTTCTGTAGGATTAACTATTTCTTATTCAGTTCGACTATCTTATTATTTATTTTGCCTTAGAGATTAAATTCTATTAAGGGAATAGGTCGGTTAGTATTGTTTGTAATTTTTAAGAGTAGGGTCCTTTCCTATGGATTATTTATCCTATTCCATGACTATTATTTGAGAGTCCCAATTTTTCTATTAGCTACAGTTTTTATAATTTTAGTTGGTGTTTTTTTTATGGTATGAAGTAACACATATAAAATATTTTTATGCCGCTAAACCTATACAATTTAATTTATTAAATATTACCCATTTTTTTCTAATATGTGAAATTTCGCTATTTTGTCTATATTTGCGGCAATTCCTTATTTTTGAAACATAGGAAAATTATATTATAAGACTCTTGATTCAGGGTGGTTAGAGTATTATGGTAGAAAGCACTCACTTTCTAGGTTGAAATCTTTGGTAATCTAAAGGGAACTACACAAAGTCTCAGTCTCGACTTTGTGTAGTTCCCTTTAGATTATTGAATTTAGGTCTGTTTGAGAAAATGGACGATTTCTTTCAATTTGAAATCTTTGGGACAAATATCTAATTTATTTTCTAAAAATCATTTAAAATTCTGTTATTTATAACACGATTATTTTATTCTTTGGTTTAGGGTTATTAGTCTTAGTAATTTTATTTTATTAAGCTTACATTTAGAGCTTGGAGTTGAAGCTGCCATGGAGATAGTTTTATCTTTAGATATTATTATAAGTGGGGGGTAAAATAAGAATAGTGGACTGTATTGTTATAGGTGGAATGAAATATTACGACGTTAAAGACAACCCTATTAAAGTGGTGGCCTACCTTGCTGTCGCTTCTTTTTCTATCCAATTCAAACTGCTTGTCCCACAGGTTCACTTCCGGAGGGTTATTTTGCTTAAAGGCGTGCCGGCACTTTATGTCTTTGGAATTCACTCGCGAAAAAATATATGTGTATATAAGAGCAACCTATTTGGTGCAAGGTTTTTGCGCTCCTCCCGACTGCATCAAAATTCGGTGCAGTACTACCTGGTGATGCGTGCGACTCTTCTCGGTCAAAGAATAAGGCTGTCTCACTATGACGCGATAAAAGGCCGCGCAAGTAATTAGAATTTAAAACCAATAAAGCTCATGTTAATTATATTTAAACACAAGACCCAATAAAGAAAAATATATATATATAAAATAAATAACCATTCCGCTTTGACGGAACATAAGATCCAATCTAATTTTACAATAAAAATGTAACGTTTTAATAAACTATATAAATAAAGTAATAAATATTTGTAGATAAGAAAAGAAACTGAAAAAAGAGAAAATCTCCCAGAAAAAGTGAAAATATTTGAGTCTTTAGTACTAGAAAAAAAATATTTTTTCTCTCATGAACTAGGGAATAACTCAAGTCCCAGTAGTTCAAATTTTGATTTTTGGCACTATTTCAACATTTCCTTGCAAAGAAATTTTAAAACTCCTCCCGAAATAAGTGAAAATATTTGAAAAACATTTTTCACACGCCAATTACATGGAAAATCTTCAATTCCAAAAAATATAGTTCTATTTCGCTTTTAACCTTCAACGATCGTATCGTTTAGCTACTAATTATTAAAAAAAAAAGGACAGGAAGGTGAGAATTCAGGAAAATCTTTCCCTAATTTGTATTTTTGTATCCTTTTAACAGATGCCGGAAGAACAGGCGTTTTGCGTACTAGTAAAGCTGATGTACGATTACAAACTGAGGGACTTTTACAAGCAAGGCTTCGAGAACTTATACCTGAGGCTGTACCAGCTTAACAGGTAACTTTGATCCTATTTAATATAGAGAAAAAAAACGCACACACACAAAACATTTCAGGTTAATGGAGGAACAGTTAAGCCCGTTATGGAACCACTTTATGGAGCACAAAATCGAGACTCACATGTTCGCCTCCCAATGGTTCCTAACCCTGTTTACCGCGAGGTTTCCTCTGTATTTCGTCTTTCATATCATCGATGTGTTTTTGTTGCAAGGTACCGAAATCGCTTGCCTCCCATATTATTAAGAATTATTTACGGTATGTTTGAAAGGTATCGACACGCTATTCCAAATGGCCTTGGCTTTACTGATGGTGTGCAAAAACGACCTGTTGCAGCAAGATTTTGAGGGAATATTGAAGTACTTCCGGGTGTCGTTGCCGAAAAAGTGTCGCAGCGAGGAGGCGGCGAAGAGGTTGATCAAACTGGCGTGCAGCATTAAAGTGAAGAAGTTGAAGAAGTACGAGGCCGACTTTATCACTTTGAAAGGTGAGTTAAATTGCCCTTGGTCACATAACTCAGTTTGTATATCAGAAGTGTGATATCTCGTTTTAATGAATAAATCCAGTAAAAAAAATATTTCAAATAATTAATAGTAGTAGTAATTGTTTTTGGCAACACGCATAACGATATTAAAGCAATATAATTGGACATAGTTATGCATAACGCGACCAAGCGCCAAATTCATTTTTTTGGTATTATTGTGTCATCTGACGGCCAAATACCATATTTATCTACGAAAAAAATCTCGAGCGTTACAAATCTATAGTTAAGGATATATTTTAAATTAAACTAAGCGCCAAACGGTTGGGAACACTAGTTGAATTTTGCATAAAACGACTAAATGCCACGAAATTGCATAGGTCGATTAAACGCCATGATACTGAGCGCTTGGCTTAGTAATGCAAATAGCAGTTCAGTTCGGTCATTTTTTGTCAAATTTTGATCATTTTTCTCGCAGATGCATTTACCGAACTTAGCTAGGAAATACCAATAGACGTTTCTTGAGTGATTTAATTTAAATTTTCAAAAAATCCTGACTGTTATTTTACTAAATCGCGCATATAAAATAAATTTAGAGGTAAGTAGATATCAAACTATCTAGTGCTACTATAAAATGGGACAGTAATAGAACTTTTTAGATAATCGTTATTTGTTACAAAGAAACTCTAGTTTTATTTGAAGTTTTTCAAGGTATGCTATAGCTATGCAGTTGTAATTTGCTTAGCTTATTATGTTAGTAAATAAAGTGGTTTAGTTTTACTGTAATTTTGTTGATTTTTTTACTTTAAAATAAAAAGTGCTTTTACAGGAATTTTCTAAAAGATCTGTAAGGGTTTTAAATAGTCATTTTTCATTTTAAGTTGGTGTTTCTAACAAAATTTTCAGCTGTTAACTACCTTATAAACTACCTTAATGAAAAATAGGGCTCAGTCGGTCGAAATATATGGTCTAAAAAGAAAATATATGGCATTGCATAAACGCGCTAGGCGACAAGTTTGGCGTGTGGTTCAATTTTGTAAAATAAAAAAAAACCTAATAATAAGTAAAAAAGCATAACCAGACTAGGTGACATTTTTTTATCATAACTTCTAAAATTTATTATTTTTTGCTAAAAGCTTACATAGTAAAATTTGAAATAGTGTCTTGGATATAGCTTGCTAATCTATAGAACGAGATCTATAAAAATTAGATCTGTATTAGATTTTATCGATTTTTAAGGGTATTCGAAACTTAATTGTGTTCTCCCACAATTGTCATTCTGGCGCTTGGTCGCGTTATGCATAACTACGTCCAATTGTCGCAAATCGAACACTCTGGATTTACCAAAGATCTGGTTGCTCGGAAGTTTTATTTTTATTACATCCAAGTTTTTAAAATAACAGTCTCTCGCACTTCAAATTGAACTAGGGCATAATAAATTGTTTTAAGCTTATGTACTTTTAATATTGTGTTGAAATGAGCAAATCTGGTTACAAGGTACCTAGTTTATCTGTTGGTCCCATCTTAGATGACTATCTGTCACAATGCCGAGATGTTTGACATCAGTTTTGGAGATTGTGACGTTTCCATTTATTTCTAGGGTGGAAAAGTTTGGCAAAGTATGAGAATAATTTGTAAATGGCAAAAAATTTGGTTTTGTGCTCATTTAGTGTTAATTTATTTATTTGAAATCACTTATATATTTCTTTAATGAGTTCCACGATTCTCCTTCATAAAAGATAACATGTAAATAACAGTATTTTTGAAAGACCATTTATATAAGCAATGAATAAGACAGGCTCCAGCACTGTTCTCTGAGGTACCCTGCAGGTTACAGCCCTTGTACTACTTTTAAGTCCTTCAATGTTATCAAACCTGTTTCCCAAATAACTTTTTAAGACATTCAAAGCACTTCCTCATGCTCAATTTTTCCAATTTCCCTATAAGTTTTATAGGAAAACCATATCAAAAGCTTTTTTAAGATCTAAACACACAAAGATGCATGGTTTCTTTTTATCAAGAGCTTCATACATTTTTAAGGTCAGCCATAAAATTCATCTTCTGCTGATTTTCCTTTTCTAAAGCCAAATTGGTTACTAACATTATTTTTTCTAGAAAACGTAAGAAATTGAGATTTCATCATGGTTTCTAAGATTTTTGAAAAAATTGAAATGAGTGAAATCGGCCTATAGTTTTATCGGCCTTTATCTCTATCCTTTAAAAGTGGTTTAATTTAATTAGGCCATTTCTAAGCTTTTCTGGAACATTACCTAAGTCACTTGAGCTGATTATACACTTGATGTATATATGTTACGGGTAAAGTTAGAATAACGGTTAAACTTAGGTTTACCCGGATAAACTGCACAATACCCAGAAAACATGGGTAAAGTCCAAAATATTAATAAAATTGTACACGTTTCGGGCTTTACCCGGGTAAACCGCGTTCTATCCGCCTTGGAGTGGTTAATGTTAAAAAATAACGCCATAAATATTTGGAGAAATTTATTTAATTAAAAAAACAGATTTTACAAATGAAAGGTTACACTAAAACTGTATCCTAACAAAGTTGTGGACAATTGAACAAAATCTATTTGTTCAAACAAGACAAGCTGCTGTGACATTTCGAGTTACAAAGATTTCCAATAGCTTTACATTTACATTTATTGGTCATTCATTTATTTTTACAGTTGCATCGTTTATAACCTTGACCTCCTAAAAGTGACTTAAATTTTTCTTTTCCGGTGATACACTTTCCATCTCAATAAGCTTCTCACTGCACACAGAAAATTGGTTCCTGGAAAACATTTCTTCGATAGTTCCTCTCTTGTTCGCTAGCTTATACAAATCGTCGTCAGTTTTCTCGATAACTGTCATGAGAATGTTTCTAAAATCACCCCTTCCTCGATCAACGTCTGGAATTTTTACTCTCACTGTATCTCCAACAGAACATGGGGGAAACTTTGAATTAGATAAAGCTTTCATCTTCTTTGCTTGATTTTCTAAATTTCTTTTTGCGTCTAGTCTGTTTGAATGTATATTCCTTTGGTACAAGCAAAGTTCACACCTTATATTCTCTGATTGTATTTAAATTGTCACACTCTACACACTTGCTCTGATTTTCTGAAGTTTCTGTATTACTAGCGTTTTCTCGATAATTATTGTTGTAGTAATATCTTCTTGCAAATTGTCTGGTTCTGGGTCACTATCCATAGACTGGTTTATATTTATTTCTTGTTGAGGCTGTTCACCTAAACCAAATTCCCTTACCACTTTCTCGAGCTCTTCTTCGGTTCGTAGATTTTCAATAGCTTCTTTTGGAAAAGCTGATGTGGATAGGCCGACTTTAATATCATGCCCAAACATGGCGGCATAAGGAGCTTATTTTATCCCATCATGGTATGCCCTATTTTTCATTAACTGAACAAATCTTAGACCTGACCATCGCGTGCAGTTTTCATCGTCCATTTACGTCATAAGCATGTTCTGTATATCTTGATTTCCTCTTTCCACGCTGCCTTGTGACTATTTTAAGGCCACTCCACATCGTACATAACTCTTCAATGACATGGTTGGCGAATTCCCGGCCGTTGTCCGATTGTAGTATAGATGGGGCGCCGAAAATACAAAATATGTCTACCAGGCTCTTACCTACTTCCTCAGCCCTTTTCGACGTTAATGGACGTAACTTAGTTAAGTGGTCCTGATACACCATAATAAATTTGTATTCTCTATCCGGATGAGATTGCATGTCAATTAGATCCACTTGACAACGGCTGTTCATCTCCGAAAAAAACATTGGTTTAACCACAAGTCCTTTTTTGGCAGATTTCAATTTCTTTTGGCACCCTTCACACAAGCGCAGATATAACTTAATAACATCTTGAGTTATATTTTTGTACTTTTTTTTACATTCGCTTTCCATACGGTGCTTACCGCTATGTCCTATAGCTAAATGTGCATCATGCAAAATGTCAAACATTTCGTCGTTTGTAACGTAATATTTAATGCTAGATTCACCTGACGATACACGAGCAATAAGCTTTTCAACGCCTCTAACAGAACATATGTCAAACCTCTTTAACCGCCGATATTGTAGCGTAGACTTAGTTTTAGAGTTTTTTGCCAACTTGACTGATTCTAACATTTCTTGGTATTGTTCATTATTAAAATAAAAACTATTTGCACTTTTCGTAGACAGCAACTCGTTAAAAACTTCATAAAAACGCTGTGCTAAACGCGCACGTCCACTCTCTTCGGTTGCCATTTTAGAACTGAACTGAACGTGGTGAAAGATGATGCAATAATAATTCCTACATCCAACTTTACCCACGCAAAAGCGGATAGAACGCGGTTTACCCGGGTAAAATCCGAAATATGTGTAATTTCAATATTATTTCGGACTTTACCCATGTTTTCTGGGTATTGTGCAGTTTATCCGGGTAAACCTAAGTTTAACCGTTATTCTAACTTTATCCGTAACATATACATTAGACACTTAAGTTAATTTCTCATTTAATTCCAGGCATTCGAAGTCATACACTCGAAGTACACGATTTTTCTTTCTGGCATACTTTTCAGTTGCCTGGTCCTGTGTCCTTTTCCAGGCAATTAAGATAGTTTTGTATGGCACATTTTTTTAAATATGTAGGTTGCAGACATTCAGGGTTATCTTTCATTTTATTTCAAGCATCCGAACCCTTTTAAGTCTGTTTCATAGTATCACAAAATAATACTGTAGCGACCTCCATCTTTGCGATAGTTTGTTCGGTTAGAATATCGGGTACCTTAAATATTTACTTTATTTCTGGAAATGCATAACATTCTTTAAAACCTACATGTCGTCTGGGATTATTCCTATGATTATGACTGCATTTATCACCATTAAGTGTGGCGCCTTTGACTCCGCGATTCCGTTAAAAGGTTTTAATCTAGGTCAGTGCTTTTATTATTAAAAGATGTAAAAACTGAAGTCCGTAATTTAAGTCAGTAAAGTGAGATTTCCCGACATTAGTGGTTTCTTTGACCTAAGAACCCCCGGGAGTAAAAATCCCATTACAATACCAATATGCATTTATGTAATGCTTCGAATTTTAATAAACGTTTCCAAAAGATTTTAAAATATCATCACCCGAAAATTTGAAAATTTATTTTTTTTACTGGAACTCAAATCGCTTGATTCAGAAAAATGCTTGTAACTTCCAAAGTAATTTTAGTATAAAAAACGTTAATATATCAAACTGTTCGTCTTAGAACTCTTCATCTTTCGATATAAACCTTATGGAACCCACTTAAATAATTTAAAAATTATCCCAATAAGTACATAATGTAGTAAAAAAATTCTGGATTACCACTCGTATCCTCATAGACACCGTTCATAACCTTTAATCGAGTTTCTCCAAGTCACTTGCCATTACTTACATGGCCACGGCACCCATCTGCTTAAAACTTCGAGACTCCAATTTGCCTACCGCTTGCGACATTATTAACCATTTTAGAGCGAGATGACATAATTTGGATACTTTCAATAGAGAGCATACGATACTTGCACCAAAGTACCGCAATGAATTCCTTGTCTTGTAAATTGCGATCGAGCACTTTCACGATCGATCGGCGCATTCGATGACGTTTCCAATTAATTCTAGGCATTTTTTATTATCTATTTATCTAATTTCTCGTTTTTATACACCCTCTATGCCTAAAGTGAAAAATTCGTTCGAGTGCTTGGAATTGGTGAGAAACGACTACTGCAAATTTCTGGAAGAAACCAGAAATGACTTTACCTAGTTGAAAACTGTAAGAAATTAGTGTTTCAAATGCCTGAAATTGGGAGGAAACGTTATCAAATGTGAGAAACGGTTTCAACTAATTGGAAATATTATCACTTGTAATAGGCCGCAAATAGGCCAAGCAAATATGCAAATATGCAATAGGCCTTGCTTTAAACGTCTATTTTTTTTGATTTTTAATTTCAGACAGTTCAAGCCGTTTCTCATTTTTATCAAGCATTTTTCACTTATTCCAGGCGGTTCAGACTATTTCTCTTCATCTTAATTTTTCTCTGATATTTGGAATAGAAACTTATCATCCTTCGTAAAAAATATATTAAGCATCGTAATCTTATCAAGGCGATACCTTCTTTAATTAATCACTGCGTATTGACAGTTCTATTGTATGTAATTAATTTTGTAATTTTTTTGATACTTTCCACAATTTTGGAGCAATTTTCAGTTTAATCCAAACATTTCTTCATTATATTTGAAGCCATTTTCATCTCTTTTGGATCGTACGTACACTTCTGTGTTAATTCTTTAGTGATTTCGAACAATTTTTCCAGGCATTTTGCAAGAAAACTGCCTGGACTTTCTAAACCATTTTCTTGTATATTTAAGTAATTTTTCATTTTAATCCAGGCATTCGAAGCCGTTCACTTCAATCTCCCTTGTAAATTTAATTACAATCCTTTTTGACTGATTTTTCAATTGCCTGGTCCTGTGTCCTTTTATTTTGTTCCTGGTGTAAACCAAGCAACACATGATAGTCATTGGTTGTTAATGTAGATATACACACAACCAAACTTATATGGAATCACCCAGTAATTTCGCAAAATGGAATTTATTTTAAAAAATAGTCATTGAGGATTAAAGGGCACTTTTTCAAAATCAAGTTTATTAAAAAAAATAATAAAACTGATTACAATTTTCACAATAATAGAACAAAAAACAAAAAGTGTAGATTTCTATAAAAATGATTTTTCTGAATATGACAATTTAACAAGAAAGTTAATTTAAAATTAAATGTTAATAATCAGTATTGCCACCTCTAGCATCGATGCAAGCACGAATTCGATGAGGCATGCTATTTATCAAATTGTCAATGTCTTCTTGGGGAACATTTGTCCATTCCTCTAAAACCGCTTGAATAAGTTGCTCAGTGTTACCAGGAGCATTCTGGCGAGCTCTAATCTTTCTTTTTATCTTATCCCATAAGTGCTCTATAGGATTAAGATCCGGTGAGCAAGAAGGCCACTCTAAAACGGCAATACCTTCCGTTTCTAAGAAACATTTTGCAACTCTGCTGGTATGTGGAGGGGCATTATCTTGCATAAATTAAAAAAAATTGCCAAAACCACCTCGCCAGAGCCTAACTACAGGTTGCAATACCAAATCTACATACCTTTGACCTGTTAGGGTTTGTCGAATTGGAATTAAAGGAGTTCTTTCACCAATCATAATTCCACCCCAAAACATTACAGTACCTCCTTTGTATTTCGGGATAGGTTTGGCAGCACGAAGTCTAGCTTGTCTCCCTCTACCTCTTAAAATGCGAATCCGCCGGTCATCGGATCGTAGTCCTATTCTGGTTTCATCCGAACATAAGACATTTTTCCAATTTTCAATATCCCAATTTTCATGCTCCAAACACCAATTTAAACGGTCAATTTTATGTTGCCTTGAAAGTTCTGGAGCCCTTAACTGTCTTCTGCTAAATAATTCCCGAGCGCGAAGTCTTCTTCTAATAGTTTCGACAGAAACACTCACACCCATAGCTTGTAAAAGTTGCCTTTGAAGCTCTGGATGAGATGTTGTGGGATTTCTTCTTGCTATTTGAGCTAAAAAGCGATCCTGCCCTTCAGTAGTTGCTCTTTCACGACTTCTCCTTGGTCTGTTTTTTAAGGTTCCCAATTCCAGAAATCTTGAATATGTTTTTGAAACAACACCTTGTGTAACCCCCACCGTTCTAGCTATCTGCCTTTGTGACATGCCTTGTTCTGCCAGAGCAATAATTCTTCCCCTCTGAACTTCCGATAGCCCAATGTATGGCATTCTTGTTTAGTTTTCAAAAATAAATAAATTATAAATTTGAAGCGACTTGCAAGTGAAACAGTAAAATCGACACTGCTAGGTAAAACATTATTATTTATTATTAATCTGCCTGTCCTTGAGAGTAAATACTTGTACTTTTTTATTGCTTGCAACAAAAAATATCTTACTAAAATATTTCGTATTAATACAAGGTGATTCCATATAAGTTTGGTTGTGTGTATTTTTCCGAATTTTTATTTTTCGACGTACAAGAAAAAAATATTTTTACCAGTATCGTCCATAGGGGCTTATAAATATTTTTTAATAAATAAAGTACCCCACTGCATTTTTCCATAATAAATGTTATTTTTTAAATCCTTGTTTAGTTTTGAGCAAATTTGTATTCTTGAGTTTGTTTTATTTTTATATCTTATTTAGTACTATTATTGTGTTTCATACCCGTTAAAGCATTTCCTATTGTTTTCTAGATTTTCCTGTGTACGTGTCATTTTTTTTTTCAATATCAAAATTTTCTCTCTTAAATAAACATATATTTAACAATAATAATATATGATTTGATATTGCTTGAGAATAATCTTTAATAATTGATTTCCAAGCATTTGAATTCATTAAACTTGAATGGAGTCATCACTCGAAACATATTTGTAAATGTTTTTATTTTTTGGACCTAATTATCGATACAATTTCAAGGATTTTATTCGACCAAAAACCCCCATTAAGCAATAAAATAAATCATTGTTATCGCTCCCCGATAAGAACGCTATTTTAAGTAGTTTAAACCATTAAAAACTAAATATACCTGCAATAATTATTATTGTGCAAACGATAGTCGGCGAGTAAACAGAGAGATGTATCACAACTTTCAACATACGGATTTCGAGAGTTGGCTGCGCCTTTTTAATTTCGATAAATCAGGTGAATTTTTATCCCCTACATTAATTACTTCTTAATAACTAAAAGCGGTGTTAGTGTTCTTACTAATGCACCGAAAAAAGAACCCAGCAATTTTCACGTTGCCCCTAATATAGACGATTGGGAAATAATCTCTTCCGATACAGAGGCCCAAGATCGGCAAGAGAACGAGGCGAGCGAGGTGGAGAAGTACAAGATGACCATCCAGCGGCTCGAGGAGGAGAAGAACCTTATGCACACCGAGATCGTGCAGCTAAAAGAGATGCTAAAACGCGAAGTGAGTCCGGTATGTCGAATTTAAACCGAGAAACTAATAAAATTAATTTACAGGTGGACACTTTGGAACACGAAGAGAAGAGAAACGAACAAATGGTGAGCGAGTACAAAATAGTAAGGCATCGCTTGGATATGCAACTGCACGTGGCCAAACAAGAACTGGAAAGCTTAAAGGTATACCTACATTAATTGGTGAAGAGAGAAATTTTCTTGTTATCGTTGAGGTTTGTTTGCAGGTAAAAGTGTCAAATTGTCCGGACTGTTCGAAATTAGTTGAGGTTAATAAGCATGTGGGGGGAGCTGGTGATCGGAGTTCCGGTGAGGAGCGGATACGCGAGCTGGAGTTGGAGCTGGCGCAAACGAAACTGGCCCACGTAGAAGCGGAATGTCGAAATCAGGTAATTGCCCTATAAAGTTGAAACAAGGAGAGTGGATATAAGGTAACATACACGCAGAATTGACGATAACTGGGTTCAATATGGATAAGGTGTTGTAACATTGTAAAAGAAAGGTTTTAACTCTTTTTAAGACTCTCTTAAAGATGAATTAATTTTTTGTATTCGTCATATTAATGTTTCGAATTTTATATTCCAAAAACTGTTTCGCCTCAATTTCGTTTGTGCAGATGAAAATAAAGCCTGGTTCATAAATTCCGTACGGTAGTAATTCCGAAGTAACACGTATGACGCAAGGAAAATAAGCTACTAATATTCGAATGGAGATATTCATAGTTTGCCGTATGCCTCAAGAAGTAAGACGCATGAAATGGCTTAATTTCATTTCTTGCGTCATATTCTTACGGAATCGTAAGTGATCGTCAATGTTCGCCAATATAACCAATCAAAAGGGGCAGGCTAGTAGGGATTTCAGAGAGGAAAATATTCAGAAAGAGAGACAGGATGAATTTTGCTACGGTTTTTTATTTCAATTCGCACGATCCTGACGGCATAGAGCTTACTTCTTACGTGTTACTTCTTACTGCATACCCTACGAAATTTATGAACCAACCTTAAGTTTCGAAAGAAACATTAAAAAAGGTATTCATGTATCCGAATTGGAATTTTCTAAAAAAGATGTTGTCACGATATGGCGTAAAGTAATCAATCCTTATATTGCTACAGCTTGTACAGCTATCGACACAACATTTTTTGATGAAACTATTGATTTGGAACATATGTGGTTGGCTGTTAGGGTAAAGCGGCTGCAGTTTGCTGGGTATTCTATACAGGCCTCCTTCTTGCAGTTATACATTGCTGTCCGCTGTAACGAAGTTACAAGATTTTGTCTTTATTTTATAGTAATAAGGGTTGGCCCAGGCAGTATTAAGAAAACTTAGATAGAAACCAACTTAAAGAGGTTTTTAGCCTGATGGAAAGGTTCGATTTCTTATAGGTTATACCTAGTTCTCCGTTGACTATGTTGTAGTCCCTGCCTTTATTGTTTTCAGCCCTTGTTTTTCTTAGGACAGTAAAGAACCACAAAGGCCTGAAACTGAGAGGTTTTTCATCATTATGCTTCCAGTTTTCCAGTTATTTTCCTTTCATGCTGTTGCACTGTTTACATGTTCAATTATGCAAGTTTCAAGGTTTACCTACCTTGGGAAGCCCTGTTAAATAAAGGGTCATACCGTGTTTGGCAAAATATAATATAAATCATGATTCAGTTTCCTGAAAAGCCGTTTTTCTGGTACACACGTGACCGACATCCAGTTTTGAGTTTGTTTAACTGAAACTAAGTTTGTTTACCATATAGGGTCAAAGCCTATAAATCCGTACCGTTTTCATGACGGTAAACTCTATTTCGATTAAGTTTTCCCAATTGCATATTTATCCAACGATTGATTCCGAGGATGTTCGTGAGTCGTCGGCATCCAGATTCCTGTCATGGGTATAAAAAGGCTCCAGGTCCACCCAAGCTGACACATTCGTCGCAGTAAGGTCGTGCCATACCTTTCGAGCGAAGTACCAGTAATCTTTCCGTATTTCAATACCGTTAAATTTTCAATATTTACATTAAAACTGTGTCTTGACATTGACAGCGTGAATTGAGTTATGTAAGAGCCACCTGTTGACAGTTGACAGGCCGCTTCCAAGCTCGCGTATTATCTCTATCGAATCCGTTGCTATTAATATCGTTCCGTCCCGTTTTATTTTATTTTGAAACTGTTGTTTGTTTGGGCCCATCTTCGTGTTTTGTAGGGCAGGCAGTAGCCGCGTTTATTAATTATTACTTGTCTTCTCAAAGTGGTGAAAGACAAGTAATAACCGAGTCCATGATATTATAATTACTATCTGTATATTAACAGAGCAGGGGTAAATGTTGACCGATTGATTGAGATTGCTTTGCACGGGCACCCCTAAAACATACTGTTTTGCGTCATTAATAGAGTGCCGAATTTTCCGGTACATTTTCCCAAATAACTGCCTGTGCAGTAAGAAAGATTAATAGCAATAAGATCTCATTATAACCGGACAGTCTACTTTCAATATCTACCTGGTTTCTCCACTGTTTAAAGGCTTACCCGAGAGGCTAGAGGGGACTCTAAGCTCCTTTAATTATTTAGAGTGGCGTCCAAGGCATTTTGTTAACATTTCTCCTATAACTGTACAAAGAAATAGTAAGGGGGTTGACGGAAAAGTTAGAAGGTGGCCTTACGTCAAGTACGTACAGAATCCCGCTACACCGTATTGGGCCACATGTATGACTATTTATCTTAACAGGAGATATTAATGTAAATTTACTCTTAGAGACTAGCCGCGAAAAATTATTTTTTAAATCAATCTTAGAAAACCACAACTTAGTCCAGGTGATTGACGGACCAACTCGAGTATATGAATTTTCTAAAAGTCTGATTGATGTTATATGTGTGGATCGAGGTATGCAGGTTATTAAGTCGGGAACAATGGACATGTACGCTGTAACAGACTTATGGTTTGTTTATTCTTTCTCGAATTTAAGCCTCGATGTACATAAACCTCAGCTGATAACTTATCAAGTGCAATAAAAAAATGAAAAAAGACTTACCTGACTTTTCAATTGAATAAGGTTAAAAATAATTCTAAAAAGATTTGGTCAAAGTTGGAAAAAGTTGGAATTGTTATTCTACGGTTTCATTTGAAATCCCTGGTAGCCTGAAAGATGTCACAAGAATTAGCAATTACTTTGCCAGCATAGGCGATAAGGCCATGCCAATGGACCCGGAGCTTGGTCAAATATTATTCGTCCAACACTATATGTAATCTTCATCGAATAACACCTTCAAATTATTAATCGTTACAGAGTATGATGTTTATAAATAATTTTCGCATTGATGAGATTCGTTACGATATGCTTCTGTATCTGCATTGATTTTTTGGCTCCTGTGATAACGACTATTTACAATAACTGTTTACAGAATGGCGAATATCCTATCATGTGGAAAACGGCATTAGTAATGCCACTGCCCAAGCCTACACGTGTCGGTAGTCTTGATGAATTACGACCAATTAGCCTCTTGACGATACTTGGGAAAAATGCTTGAACGACTGGTTTCCGACATGATGAACAATTTTGTTTTACTCTTAACACATACTGCCAGATTTTCTGGTCAAGCTTGTGACTGGTTCTCATCATATCTAAAGCAGGCAGGTTGTGGACCTTGATGGGACTGGGTCTGACATTCAATATATTCAAAATGCAATGCCTCAAGGGTTCATTCTTGGTTCCGTACTTTTTTGCCCTTTTTACTGCTGACTTACCATTTCAGATTCATCAATGCTTAGACAGATGACACTCAGCTTCTATTATCATTTTATCCTAAAGATTCTTGCGGAGGACTTGCTAGTGTCAATGTTAATCTGGACATTGTCTCGGACTGGTCTTCTGTGCATGGTTTATTGCTTAATGCCAAAAAAAGTGTACACCTGATTATAGGGTCCGAGCAATAACACCTCTACAAAAGGACAAAGCGCTCCAAAAAATTTTGCTCGTTTGGGCCATGCACTTCGGGTTGATTTTCAGGTGAATTCAGCTGTTGACGCTGCCGTTGTTCGTTACGGCTGCCTGCAACGCTGCCAGACTTTGCAGATTGCCGTGAACGTTAGGATGCTCTATTACTATCTTAAAATAATTAAATCTATATCTTTAATTCTTTTTATAATTTAAACTTCCATTTTTTCAAATTTTATCATTTATCTAATACCTTGTTACTTGCCAATAGGAGTTCTTTCTATATAAATCTGACAACGGCGCATCTACTAGTTGTGCCACCTGACGAAACGAGAAATTAGGTTGTTTATATTTATGTTCTGTGGTTGCCGGTATTTCTGACGAGATCCGCAGTAAACATTAGCTCATTTTTGTGTTTTTTTTTTTCTAAAATCGGAACTGTTTATTACCGCAAAACGTGTATGTTATATTTATGTAAACTCTTCGCCGTACTTTTAAATTGCAAAATCGTATTTTCGGACTAGAAAAATCCTCGGAAAAACCGGTTCTCAGGCGCGCAGGCCGCGGTTTTATTTGTTTATATCAGACTTTAATACTTTAGTTCGTGTTTAATTTAATGTTTTTCTCCTAGGTCGGCTTGTAGTTAATACCAGAGTGTAAATATGCTTCAAAAGTGTTGGGTTCCGGGTTGTAACGGAATCTATAAAAACGGACCTAAAGTGCATGTCTTCGGTTTTCCTAAGGATATAAATCTAAGGCGAAAATGGGTAAAAGCCATACACAGAGATGACTTTGAGTCTAGATGATTTATATGCAATACTTGAAGCAATAGACCTTACTATTATTACCCTGCCTTTGGAGGAAAATGTTACCAATAATGACAATCCTGACTGTGACTAATATCCAAATACTACTACCAATACCCTTGGCAATACTATTCTCGATCATGTCAAACCATCAAGTGACATAAATAAAATGAAACGTGTGTTCGATTTTGTGTCAAACATACTAAAAAGTGTTAAAAACATTGAAGACAACAAAATAGTGCATGCTTTAGATTCTATTTGTGAACAATTAGCTTTGCTTACAACTGCAAAGGAAAGGTACAGATATTCAAGTAGTACAATAATTTTGACTTTATAATCTATACTATTAGTCCTCATGCGCACAAGTATTTAAGAGATTATGGATCCCTAATTTTACCACATCCTCAAACTATAATGGGTATTTGTAACAAACACATGACCGATCCCCACATAGATAAAAAAAACGTTTTTAACTTATGCCTGAAATGTGTTTAGTTTACTTAAGGATCATGGGAGATTTGTGACACTACTTTTTGATGAAATTCATATTGACCCTTACATGGACTATAAAGGCGGTAATATCACTGGAACATTAGTCAATAACAAGTCTCTAGCTTCCTCAGCATTTACTTTTATGATTACAAGTGTGTGTTCCAGCTTTAAGGAAGTAGTAGCACATAGCTCCCATCTCCAAAATTACATCAGACATACTTCATAATTTTATTAAGACAATTATTGAAAATTTAGAGGAGATTGGGTATCTAGTTTTTTTTTTATAAGTAATAATAATGCCATTAACGGGAAAGCCATGAGTCATTTTTCAACTGCAGACCACTTAGCATTGTTTATCCTCATCCCATAGATAATCAGAGACCATTATTTTACCTATTTGACACAGTTCACTTACTTAAATGTGTATTTAATAATTGGCTTAACTCTAAACCAGACCAAAAATTTTATTTTCCTGATTTTGACACTTCAAAGAAAAAATGTGCTTCTTTTTCTGCAATTAAAAAATTACATGAACTGGAGTATGCTAAGCTTTTTAAGCTTTTAAAGTTAATATATGTATTTATGTGTATATAATAACATTTTTTACTACTTGATGGTATAAAAAAATTATTATAAATACCTAAATACATATGTTGAATTTTGGCGCAGATGTAGGGGAATTGGGAGTCTGCATTTAATATTACACCATAATATTTAACCTGACATTCAACCAGAACTAAAACATACCTTTGAATGTTTCCTGAACTCTATTCTATTCCTAGCATTTTTTAAAATAAGCCAAATATTGAGATATTAGCTTGTGAAATCGCTTGGTTTTTAAAAATCGGTGACCCCCATCGATGACGTCACGCGCCAAGCACTAAGGCCTTGTCTTTGAGTGGGTGTTGGTCTGAGGCCTTCAGGGTTAAGTTCATTAGATTCAATTTTACAACCATTCATATAAAAGGAGTAATTATCCCGTCTGTTGAATATGCTTAACATTTGGGCCTTGTAATGGATGTTGCGATGAATTTTCGGCAGCATGTTTTGAAGAAGCTGTGCTCTGTTTACTTAAAATTGGAGAGCCTTTATTCTTTTAAATATGTTCTTCCTGACCATATGAAATACCTCTTGGTGGAATCCTTAATCCTGCCACAGCTAGACTACTGTAACTTGGTTTACTACAGCAATATGTGTATGCGATAACTAAATAAAATTTAACAAACGTTTGTCCTTTGTAGAATTTAACGCATCAACTTCGTTCGACGGAACAGGAACTGAACACTGCCAAAAACTCGTGGCCCCCCTGGATGAGCAAAGCCCTTAGCTCCATAAAAGAAGTAAGAGGTTTCATATATTTTATAAAATAAGCATGTTGGTATCTCTCTTTTTTATTTTTACTCTACCCCTAATCCTCTCCTAATCTGTTTCACTTTTATTTTAGCCCAAATCCAATAACAGAAAAGTTTTATAATCGACCCTAAAGTCTTCTATCTAATGCATGGACCGAGGTAACTCTTATGTGGATCGATCCACGGTTTTGTATTAACGGAAAACGTTCAGATTCATTTCATTCGCAGAGTTGCTTTTAACACTCACGCCATCCATCGGGACACCCCTGTGCCGTCTTCTCTTGTAACACAATCCAGTTATGTAATTATGTTTTTCACGTTTTAGGTGGCCCAAAACAAACCGAACGCCACCCAGTCCACGTTCATTTCCCACATAAACAACGTGTACAGGCGGGACAGCGCCCCCTTTCGGGTGCCCCCCGAAAAAGAAACAGTTAACGACAACCGGCGAGAGTCTGCTCCCGTTATCAAGGATTCCCACAGTTGTAACAGTTTGAAAAGCACCCATTAAAGAAGAATGAGGCCTATGATGATTAAGTATGGTGGTTTCCATGTAATATATTATTTGTTAGATCTGAAGTTTAGCGTGTATAGAGTGGTACACCTTATATGCTATTTAAAGTTTACTTGAGTGACTTTTTGGTTTTAAAATGACTGTACTGTTTTATACAGTCATGGTATTTTTTTTTACGTACTACTACTACTAATGTAGCTTTACATAACTACTGTTTGTATATAATGTTTCCTTAAAAAGAAAATGTATTCTGTCCAGATACAGGGTGGCCCTTAAGAAAATTCATTTTTAGCAAGTTTTTGAGGTATATTTCAAGTCATTTCTAATTTATTCCATGTGTTTTTATTAATATTTTTTCACTTTATATAATTGTTTTTGTATATAAGTCAAAGGACTAAAAATAATGAGTAAGTAATTAATATATAGAGAAGTAAAAGGATAATTTTTCATTGGTATCTTGCAGTCCTGGAATTATTGGATAACCTCAAAAAACTTGCCCATATAAGAATTAGGTAGATTCCGAGCATTAATTTTGACATTATTACCGTTTTTTGCTTCATATTTTTTTTGGTCAAGTGGTTTCTCACCAATAGTAGTTGAAGGAATTTTTTTCTTATTCTTAATTTTTCACTTAGCTCAAGCTAAATCGACCTGCTGAAACCAATTCTAAGGTTTCAACTGCCTGGAATTATTAATAAAATGACGTTCAAAGTAATTTCTCTCTTCACCTAATCCTGTTGAGACACAGTAATGGTATCCTCTAGCTTAACTTTTATATTTTGTACTGCAAATTACATTTTGTTGTTAAACAATTATGACGCAAATTGTTCTATATAAATTGATAATACAAAATATTATTATATTTATTTTTAAACAAATTCAACTATGGCTTTCTCAAAAAAAATATATGATCTAGAAAAAACAAATAAATAAAAATCTTCTCAATATCCCTATAGCCTCAAAACTTTTTTTGAATTCTTTAGGAATGCTTTATTTCTTCCAGGCAGTTGTAAACAGAAAAAGCTTGGAAAAAAAATATTTTCACTTTTTAGGCAGTTGAAGGAATTTCGTGAACAAAGTCACATTGTTACTAATATTATTATTAATCATATATATATTATTACTATTTTCTTTTACCTCCAACTACCTGGAAGAAACTCTGAAGATGTAGCAAAATTATGTATTACTTAAATGGCAATGATACATGTATTTCTTAATTTTTTGTATTAGATCAATTGAATTTTACAGGAATGTTTTGTTTTTTCGGGCAGTTAGAATCAAAAAAAAAATACTTCAACTGTCTATAAGAAATAATTTATTTTCAGGTAGTTGAGAGCATTGTGAATTTTTCAGGAAGTTATAATTCCTCCTAAGACTCAACTGCCTGGAATAAATTTAAAAAATATTTTACTCATTGTACGTTTACTCATATATTAGCCCGGAATGGTAAATAAATTAGCCTAATTAATTTCCTGGAAAATATAAAACTAGATACTGCTAGTTAACTGCCTCTTCAATTTTTAAGAAATCTTTTATTCCTTCCAGGCAGTTGAAGTTTTTTTTGCCGATCGCAACTGCCTGGAAGAATCCAGTCAGTATTTCATTATTGAAAGTTGTTATTTAGTTGAGGACATTTTTCAGGCAATTGAAGGTCTTTATTTTTGTTTTTAAAAGCAGTGGTCAGATTTTTTTATGCTCTCAACTGCCTGGAAGAAATTTAAAGAAAATGTTCAAAAATCATATTCTAAAAAGTTCGAATAACTTAACTGGATACGATTCACCTAATCCAAGGTATCTGAAGTTAACATTCATTTCTTCCAGGAATTTGGAGAAGTCGTTTCTCATCAATTCCAAGCAGTTAAAGGAATTTTTTACTTATTACCGGTGTGTAAGAATGACAAACGGTTCAAACTGCCTCAAATCAACTAGGAATAATGGCAACCGTCTGTATTGAATAAAAGGCGTATTTAAATGACAGACATTTAAAATAATGCCTTGAGAAAAAAGGGAATTTTCAAATTAAGTATACCATTATTGCAAAATTTCTTACAGAGGTTTGTGATCGAAAAAAAAATTATAATTCTTCCAATCAAGCCTCTAGGTGTATTATTTTGCTATTTTTTGAAAAACAGTCTATTAATCAAGCTGTTATTGTGAAAAAAAGAAATCGGTTATCTCGGTGCAACATGCAACTACTTAATTGTATTAATGTTCTACTTGACATAACTGCCATATTAGCATAAGTTCATTTTTTTATATCATAACTTGTTGCATACATTAACTGAGCATTGTTTTCTGGCTTTCAATACTCTAGTGATATTCTAGTTAGTTGATCCTTCAAGTTATGTGATTAATTGCCTTTGTTCGTGAGGTCTTGTTTGGACTACACAGGGTAGAGGAAAGTCTACTACACCCTGTTGACCTTTTTTGACTGTTGACCTTTATGTTTCAGTTACTCTATCAAACAATAGACACGCGTTTTTTGACCCTTAGAATCAGGATTTGTAGTGTACTTTGACGAAGGGAAATAAGTATGTTTGCAAGTCTCGAGATTGAAGAATTCAATAAACATTCGTATTGTGGTCTTCTCGGTCAGTCAATTCACCCAAGTGTCATGTGAAAGATCATTCTGAAATATGTTAAGAACAGAGTAAAATTGCTGTTGTGAAGATCTAGAAATCATTAACTTTACAGATATTACTTACTGGAATTAGTTATTAATTTATTCCAGGCAATTGAGATTGAAATCTACTTTGAGAATAACAAATATCCAGAAATCATGTTCTATTGGTAGAAAACTATACATGTATTACTGCTTGGAAAATATCCTTAATTTATTCCAAGCAACGGTTGAACTATGCTTTTAGGGTGGGAAATATCAGGAAACTATGTTCTATACATTTTCTGTCTCTACCTGTTGCGATTTTCTGGCAAGCATTTATTATATGATCGTCAACTGCCTGGACGTATCAGAAACATTATACAAATGAGTGGAAAAATAGGAAAACTATTTAACTCAAAATTCCCAATACAGTATTGTATGGATAATCCGAACAGAAAGTTGGCAGACCCCATTCGGTTTACCAAAACTTTCGGATTATAGGATTCATAATAAAAAAATTCTGATAATCCGAACACGTTCGGTTTATAGATAACTTTCTTCACCATATAAATGCACTCTCACCATAAAATATGTTTGTACATAATGGATTTAAAACCCTTTATTTATGTGCATACATAAATGCATATTTCAAAATAAAAATAAACTTAACAGGAAATCAAACAAAAGATTCAGTAAAAATTTATCTAACAAGAAAAATAATTACGACTTTTAAAGAAACCAGTTAACTGCATACATATTATGAACATACTTCATTGCCTCTTAATATTTTATTTGAATAAAATTGTCCAGAGTTCTTTGAACAGATTTTTTGATGCTTAGATCGACAGCCTTCTGTCGAATTCTTCTTAGAAGGATCACTTCATACAGTGGCAATTCATTTTCCTCCGCCCAACGTAGACACTTATCAAATGAGATCACCGCTTCTGTGCTGGACATTTTTTGTATAAGTATCAGCACGATTCACTTTGTTCACTATCTCCACTAGATCAGGTCCTTCATCTGACAAAATAGAATCACATATTTCTCCTCGTAAAGCATGCAGGGCTATCAAATCTTCTTCATCCCATTCATCCATGTCCCTGGCGAAAAGAAGTTGACACTACGATTTTCTCACCAGTTTTTCAGGCACTTGCTTCCAAGATTCGGCTAATGCAAACACAGCATCCTTTAGCGACACATTCTTTAAACATTGCGCAATGTTTTCATCATCTTGTACAAGTACCTCTTGCAGCAGCCTTTTTCGATACGTGATTTTTATATTTTGGATCACATTCTGGTCCATCGGCTGAACCATGGCAGTGCAGTTAGGTGGAAGAAACATGACTCGAATATTACCATCATGGCTGGCTAGTTCTTGGCCTGGTCTGTGAGCTGAAGCATTGTCTAGTATTAAAAGGGCTTTCTCTTCAAAATTATTGATTCGAAGATACTTTTTTACGCTTGATACGAATTCACTGTGGAACCATTCTTCGAAGATAACTCGATCAACTCAAGCATTTTTTTGGTTTCGGTAACAGACAGGTAGGTTGCTGTTTTTGAATGGTCTTGGATTTTTTGATTTACTGATCACAAGCAACCTCAACTTATGTCGTCCACTTGCATTTGCGCAAGGCATAAATGTAATTCGGGCTTTACTGATTTTACGACCCGGGGCACCCTTTTCGTCTGCGTGTACTAATGTCTTTTCAGGAAGACCGAGTTGCTCAATTTTTTGTTTGATTTCTATACGAAAGGGTTCCACAGCATTTTCGTCACTCGACAGCTTTTCCCCGGTAACTTTCAACGAGCGGATCCCAAATCTGTGTTTGAAGCCTTGAAACCATCCTCTGCTAGCTTCGAAGTTGACTCCTTCGTCATTATTCATTTCTGTGAAAAATTGGCGAGCATTTTGAAGTATGATTGCTTCGGAAATTGGTGCACATGTTTCTGTTGCAAAAACTATGTATACACTGCATCTTCAACATCAGAAAATTCCGCTTTGCGCATCGTTTTTCTTGTTCCCGGACCTTTTTCAGTACGCGACACATAACGATTAATTTCACTCTTTTTTTTCTTGATATCGGATATTGTTGACTTCCCGACATTAAAGCGTGTCGTGTCGCCAAGGACGCGAATGAACATCCGGAATCCAGCAGACGTAAAATTTCAGCCTTTTGTTTAAGACTTAATGTGACATGCTTACGTTTAGAATCCATGGTTTAAATGAAATATGCGATACATATACATATATGCAGCGTGCAACTCACAACACAACTAATTAACTCTACATTTTCCATAAAACACTTTAAAACAACTATAAAACCACGCAACGTCTTGCTGCAAGAACAAACTTATTCTTATGAACTACTCACATAAATTAAACGTTGCATCATCTTTTCGCACTAGACGCCCACGCTCGCGTACGTACCAACAGTTAGGATTACGGAATTCACGGTGTTCAGATTATGGAATCAATTTTACGCAATTGGGGCGTTCGGATTATACGGGGTTCGGACTATCCATACATTACTGTATTTTCTTTTGTTTACTATACCATACTTTACCATACATTACTGTATTTTCTTTTGTTTACTATAATTACTGCAACAAACTTCATGTGAAGGAATCGCTTCTCACTGCAGCTTAGTATACAGCACTTACTAATTATTATTACTTTATTCCAAGCAATTGTAGTTGTTTTCCACTATAAAAATCAGAAATCATAAGGGCAAGGAAATACACTTAAAATATTGCCTGGAATAAATTATATTTCGTGAATTGTAGAGTTTTTGTTGTCATCAATGTAATTAGATTGTCCTGAAGATGGTCTAAATAAAGCCCGTCTAAACAAAATTAATTTTATTTTGAGGTCCTGAAGTGAATTTGCAGTCCCTTCCATTTCAGACAATTGGGGTTGAACTTTAGTTTTGGGATAAGAGATATACAAGATTTATGTTCTATTGCCTGTTATCAATAGCGAGAAATTGACGCATAACCATCATTGGTAATGACATCTAGATATATTAGGGTAGAGTGCGCACTTAAGGTTTAATCAGGTAAAAAATCCAAACATAAAATATATATTTTTTTATTTATGACTGCTGATACTGAAACAACAAAATAAGGTATAATTCGCAAACTAAACATCACTCATCAGTACTTGATCCACTCTTCAAACCATCTCGATTTTTACGTCTGGCCGTAGAAGTAGGTTGTACCCCAATTTGTCTACCATACCTTTTTTTTTATTTGCCTGCTATATTAATAATGCAAATTCTGTCGCGAACTGTACTTTATTTAGTGTAATGTTAATTCTGTGCATATAGCTTCAATTACATCAGGTGTGGGGTTTTTAACAGCTATATCTCAGATTCTTATAAAATTATCTTTTAAAGCATCTGTTTCTTGGATACATAAAATATTGCTTGAACTTGCATCATCATTTTCTATTTCCTCCAATTCCACGGATTGCTCATTCTCGTTTAAATCCATCATACTCATATTATATTGTGTACTTGAAATTGATTTATTGCATTCCGTAGTTATGTCCATATCATTGTAAAAATTTACATTTGCATCATCTCCTAAGGTCAATTTTGCCAGAAAAAATTAAACTTAAAAAAAAGTGATTTTGCGCACTCTTATAAACCCGCTTTTTAAGAGTACGCATGCAATTTTATGAACATAGGTCACATGTATAAGATCCAAAGCCCTCGTATAGGCACTGCATTTTTCATGCCACCATTCAGCACACAATATGCACTCAATCCAGTCTTCTGTAACAGGTTCTTTAAATGTTTCGTTGCACCCTGGACAGCTCCATATTTTCTTATGAGGCGGTGATTTTGGCTTCTTCAAAACAGCTTTTCCATTTTTCGGTGTCTTGTTTGCCTGTCTGAGGTTGACAGCGCATTTTCTTTTTAAACTCTCTTCCGAAAGCTCTTGTGGTGGTGGTAGGTTATTGCCCATATCTAGTTTGACTATGGGTTTCGGTTTTTTTTCTCTTTTTCTTCAATTAGTTGGTCCTTATATGGGGAGCTGGTGATAATTTCCGACTTTTTGCTTCGCGACTTGTTGATCTAAACGTAATTGATTTGGGTAATGGAGAAATTGTTGTTAATTTAATATAAGTTGATAATGTTCCAGGAGTGTTCGATAAATCAAATTTTTTGGTTTCTGGCGCTACAGCAACTGTTTGTTCCAAAGTTGAAATGATTGCAGATTTATTGGAAACCAGCTCTGTAGGCTGAGGTGAATTTTCCTTAGTAGTGGAACTCTCAAGAACAACAGTTGGACTGTCAAGAACTTCGGAAGCATTTTCAGAGGCTAATTTAGGAATTTGATGAGGTTGAATATTGATTTTAGATGTTGAGTTATCAGCGACTTCTAACTGAATGTTTGGCGCTTCTACTTGCGTAGCTACTGTAGCTGTAGCAGAATTTTCTCGTTCTGTGACTAAAGTGGCCATGAAGTCAGCTTCGGTAAATATATCATCATTAAAGGGACATATCCCTGTCACTTTAAAACCTTCAATCGCATTCGTTAAAGTAGCAGCTTTAAAATATGCAGGTGCAAATATTGAAGCAATTTGGTAGACCGTAATTACCCGCCCTGGATGGTTCGTCAACCAATTTTCACACTCGTTGGAATAAAACTTTTTTAACGGGCTAAAAAAACATCGGTCAAGTGTCTGCGTACGGTGGCTACTATGAGGAGGAAGTGTTAATGCGATAATGTTATATTGTCGAAAAAAATCAACTGCTGCAATAGAACAATGGGAAGTGTGGTTATCCATTATCTTTAGTACTGGTTGTTCCTTTGTTGGCTTAGCATGATCTCGAAAATGTGTGGCATAATCAACAAACAAATCCTGATTGATGAAACTACTATCAGATACCATTCCAATTGAAGATGGCGGAGCTCCGTCCAAAAGTTCTGCCTTCATTCTTTTACGTGGATATATAAATGCGGGAGGAATAAATTGTCCACTAGCACTCATTGCACATACAACAGTAACATTGGTTCCCCGTTCTGCGCTTGATATTTTATTGACACACCTTTTTCCTTTTGTAGAGAAAACTTTAGGGGGCTTGTTTGGGACAGTTGAAAATCCCGATTCGTCCATATTGTAAATTGCATTTGGCGGAAATTTATATTTGTTCATTAACTCCGAGAGGTTTTTATAAAACCGCTCACACTGTGGTTTATTAAACCCAACAGCCCTGGCGACGCTTATAGCGGTGGGTTGCCCTAATGTAACATCTTTGGGCCGTTTAAATCCACGCAGCCAGCCCTTGCCTGCCATTTTTGAAGTTATATTAAAACGATGTTTTAATTTGTTTTTTTCAGCGAACTCAAATGCTAGACTTCTTAGAGCTCTAGAAGTTAACCCGTAAAACATGTTGTCTATTGTTTTAATATACCTGGTTTGTAAGAGAGCGCGCGTACTCTTACAATATTAATGATTGCGCACTCTTACAAAACGAGCATGTTTTAAAAAACGCCAGTGCTGCCTCCATCTTGGTTCAAAATTGTAAACAACGGTATGATTTATACGATTTCTTCAAGGTTTATTGTAAGCATGACAAAATATGACCGCGAACTTCTTGAAAACTACAGTTGTGTACAATATCCAAAATGTCAAAATATAATAACAAAACAGATAAAATTCCTTAAACTTACCTAATAACGTTATTATCGCTGTTTATTTGCTTAAAATGCACAAGAAACATGCAGACACTCCTCTTAATCAGTACGAACTAACAACTTGTTGTCGACGACGTGCTCCAAAAATCGACGAGTGCGTACTCTTATTGACCGCGCACTCTTAGAGCACTCTACCCTACTTATTAATACTGAAAATATGTCTATAAAGTTTCTATAACTTGACCAGAGAAAATGCAAATCGGAATAGATAAATAGCAGATACGGAATATGTCACATTGTTCAATTGAAGCAATTTTAACATCGAGAGATAGAGTAAAGACGTGAGATCGGACGACCTTATTGACATTTCATGTGTCACCTTCTCGCAAATTAGATATTCCAATAAATTCCCGTCGAATGGCTGCATCTGCATTTTTCCTTTTCTGTATAAATTCACGTGTCTGCTAGAATGGTTGTCCGAAATCTTCAAGCGAACTTTTGCAATATGTTTAAAAATAGATTATTAATTTATTCCAGGCAATTGGGGTTGAAATTTACTTAGAAATACACAAAATTCCTGCTTGGAATAAATGAATAACTTATTCTAGGCAATTGAGGTTTGAAATCTGCAGAAATCATTGCGTTTTATTGGCAGAAAACTCTACAGAAATGACCGCCAGGTATCAGTTATCCCTTTATTCCAAGCAATGGAGGTTAAATTCTGGTATGGGAGTATAAAACATCCGAAAATCTACCTAATAATCATCATAGATAATGACACATCTAAATATTTTACATTAATTTAGTATTGAGTAATCTGAAGGTAGTAAGTAGTGCTTTCTGTTAGGATATATTTGTATGATATTTGAATGGGACTCAAAAAGGAGCAAGTCAAATTGAGCACAGGCACTCCTGTGCTTTGGGCATTTTCTAATTAATACAATAATTTACAGTCAATCATGTATGGCAAATCCGTCACTCTCTTGGTCACAATTGTAATCGAAGAAATCCTTACAGTAGACTCAAAAAGAAAACCTTATACATAATATCAACTTCTTGTCCAAATGTACCCCCCTTGACAGTATTTATTAATAACTATAAAGTTTGATAATTAATGCATTTCCTTAAGGGCCACTCCCCTCCGTATCACTCATTAATGGTATTACAAATGCCATATGCGTAGCCATATATAAAAAATAATTCACTAGTGATACATAGACTTTAGTTTTGTCATTTCGTGATAGAAACAGTTTTAAGTTATTTATTATATTATCGATATTATCTCTGTTGGATGTATACACGTTTATATTTAATAAAACATGCACCTTTCCCTTTTTTTCGTATCCTCTGGTTTTTATGTTAACAATAAAACTAAACCATGTTTTCACAAGTTTTTTTTTACACAAAAATGTGTGCGAGTGTGTGGTACAATTAGTAGAAAAAAAAACAAAAAAGTAAGTACAAAAGTAAAAAAAATCACATCTAAAGGTTTATATACAATGAGCCCCAAAAATTGCTTTTCTTATAATTAAAATCACAACTATAATTCATTGTATAGAGTTCTGGGTATTAATCGAGCAAACTTATCGAGATTCTTTCAAGAAAACGAGGATTGTATAAAACCTAATGCAGCGCACGATCCTCTAGTTTCAAAGTTCATCTTTACCCGAATGTTTCGACAGGAACTGCTTGATATCGTCCACGGTCCGTTTTCCTTTGTAATCCGCCACATATTTCCCGTGTTTAAACAGTTTAATCGTGGGGAATCCCTCGATATCGTACTGTTGCGCGATATCCGGATTCTCGATGCAATCGATCACCGCCAGGGTACAGACCCCGGACTTTTTCATATCTTTCGCGGCCGCCACGTAGTCCGGTTTCATACGTTTACAATGCTCGCACCCTAAAGAAAAATTGTTAAAAAGAAGATGCTTACACTAAAACAAACTTACAGGGGGCATAAAACATAACCAACATCAGTCTATTTTTGTCCAATTCCTTCTTGAAGTTCCTCTCGGTTAACTTTAAAAGGGCCGAATCGACGTTCCACGCTTCCCCCATACCGATCGATTGTTCGTTTGAAGTCGGTTTTGCGTTGGACACTTGCTGAAGGTACTGCACGAAATCTGGTTTCTGGTGACAAAAGAGTTTGTAATTTAGATTTTAAGTTTTATTACTTATTTCTCCTCAAACGAGCAATTGCCCAATTTACAACAACATAAAACATTTTACAAGAGAAGAAAAACCTAACCTACCTACACATTGCACAAAAATCATAATGACAGCTGATTAAAAATAGATAGGGTACAATTTGACTTAAATATTTTCACATCACAGAACATTGGCTTTCAACAGTCTTAAAAATTATATTCTGTTAGTAAAACAATTCAACTGATCCGAGTACTGGTTAGCAAGTGTGCCTGCCCTAGTAACAAACGAATTATTTCCATAATTGGTTCGGTGGGATGGAATATGGAATGAGGGTGGCTGACGGGTCTGCCTATAAGGAACATGTAGACCAATTTTACCGAGTATATCTGGGCAGCAAGATCCAGAATGGAGAATGTCATAGAAGACTGACTGGTTTGGAGAGTATGGATATTAAGTTGAGACTCAAACTCGTGGTAGATAATAGCAAGTGGAACATTCCTTTTGAACGCAATGTATCTTAAAAATTTGTGATGAACCTGTTTAATCATCTGAATGTGATTGTATAATGGGGTGACGGAATATGACAATTAAATGACATTCAATAAATATATGGTTTAAAAATATACTTTAATGCATTTTCGTATTTTATTAAAAAAAATCCAAATCGCTTGAAATGGCCGTTATCCGGAAACATTATGCATTACATATTACATAACACAGTTTTCATTATATTCACACAAAGTGGCAGCATTTCTTCATAGAATGATACCAATATCATTAACAGTTATATTTTGTTAAAAAGTGTAAAATACTGGAGCACATCTAAAACGCGTCTCTTCGCCTCTATATAATTCTATAAAAGCCTTCAAGAGATTTTCCTTGACTTAGGTGACCTTATAGCTAGAGGAAGCGCAGTAAAGCTTAAAATGTTATGTTTCTTACCGTTCTGCCTCCACTATAATCCTTACTCTCCTTATTGTAATAACTGAAATACTTAAAAGTGGGATACCCTTTAACGTCAAAGGCGTTACACACTGACTGATCTACAGTACAGTCTACGGCGGCCAATTCTACACGAGGATTATCCCGAAACTCCGCTGCAGCCTCCGCGAATTCCGGTTTGGCTTTTTTGCAATGCCCGCACCCTTAAACACATTAAAAGTGCTAATTTCATTATAAAAAGGGTACAAAAAGTGCTTACAGGGGGCATAAAACATCACCAGGACGTGCTTTTTCTTTTTTAACACCGGCTTGAAGTTTTCCTCGTTCAAGTGTAGCACGTCGCTCGGCTCCTCGCTCCACGGTTTCTCTGGCGGGGGCGGTGGTGGCGGCTCCTTCGGGTCCCTATAGAGTAAATTTCAATTAAAAATTACAAATTTTAAACAAAAAAATCGTATTTTCACCTCATAAAATCGACGATTTTTGCCGCCTCTCGCACATTGGGACTATAAAGCTGTTCGCCCTTAGAAAAATAGATGACAGTCGGATACCCTTTCACATTAAACCTGGACGCTACCGAAGGGTCTTTAGTGGCATCCACCGCTGCCAATATGCCTTTAACCTAACACAAATATCAATAAACTCATTTCATTCATAAAATATGCAAAACTTACCCCCTGTTCTTTCATCTGAGCAGCCGCGGCCTCATACTCGGGTTTCATTCTCTTACAATGTCCACACCCTAAAAACAACATCATAAACACACTTACAACAAGCAAATTCCAAACCACTTACAGGGTGCATAAAACATCACCAAAACAGACTCGGATGCCTTCAAAGTGCTATCAAATGTCAACGAAGTCAAATGGATGACATCTGAAACTGAATCTGACCACTCGGGCTCTTTTACTTTCACTTGTGGGGGCACAGGGTTGTGCATAAACTGCACCAGTGCCGCCCGTTTGTTTTCCCCCTCATAAGGGAATTTAACGTGGCCATTTCTAAAAATGAATTGTAGTCAAAGTACAGTTTGATTTTAATTTAGGAAACAAACTAAAATAAGGTTAGACAATATTATAATTCATGAAGTCATCAATGCTATATAAGGTTCAATGTTAAGCAATGTGTTAAAAAAATGTTGAAATAAGAAATACATGTATTTATTGGTAATTTCTCAGTAGATATCATACTGCTTGGAGGGACATTATAGTTTATTGAGCATGTATTATAATTTTGGTGTAGATTTTGAATTTTTTTAAATTCATGTTGGTTTTTTAGGAGAAAAATAAGTTCCTTTCGTTGAATTTTCCTCTACAGGAATCTCTAAATGCCATATTTTGATTTGTTCGAATTGCTCTCTTTTATGTAAAAAATATAATCTCTGACATACTAGCTCCACCTCACAAAATTACTTCAAACCTTGCTAAAGATGGAAAATTTGCAAAAATCAGTATTTCTATGGTTTTTAAGAATTCATAAAGTATAACAGGGTTTAATTTTTTGTTTAGTGCTTGTATATGTGTGTTCCAATATAACTAACCCCAGGGATGCACATAAATCAAATGGAATTGACACTACAAAATTCCCAGGAATTTGACCTATTTAAAGCAAAAATATTTACTTAAAAAAAAAAAAGACGACTTACAGAAAGTACAACATGGTGGGAAACCCGGTAATATTATACTGAGTCCTCAAGTGGGCATTTTCTGGTCTATTAACATCGACCGCTGCCAATACTGAGTGGTCTTTTAACTCTGTGGCAGCCTGAGCGTACTCTGGCTTAAGGGTTTTGCAATAGCCGCACCATGGGGCGTAAAACAGGATCAAAATGGGTCGGCCCTCCCTTTTCAGGAACCTCGCCAAAGTCTGGAAGAAATTTTTGAATTTATATCTTGAGTAGTTCATTTTTAGTTACTGGAATTTTGTTGTTTTATTTTTTTCTTTATATTGATGATGTGCTGAAATGTTTGATGACAGTGATATTTAAATGTTTACAAATTTGAAACAGGTAAGGCAGGTGAAATGTACTTACTCCTGGATCTGGAATATGCAGAACGTCTTTGGCCGAATCATCTTCCTCCCAAGGCAGATCTCCGGTGGGGTCCTTCATAAATTGCGTTATAGATTTTTCATTGTATTTACGATCATAATCCTTATTAAACTCCCCATCTTTATAGTGCTTGATCACAAAAGGCTCATTTGAAGTGATCTTTAGTTTCTTACAAAGCTTTTTTGCTTCCCTGTGGTGTACATAATCAAGTTAACTCTCAGTCATTTTTCTGATTAATGATACTAACCCGGAACAATTTATTACAGCGATGACTCCTTCTCCTTTCACATTTTTAGCTACATCGCCCAGAGTAGTGAGAATACTCTGGGCTTTCTTGTATGAATTATAAAAACACACAAGAACATTAGTTTTGGTTCTAAGTAACTTCTTAAGGTCTTTAAAGTCGGTGAGATTTTCCACGAGGTTTTTATTATTTTGTTTGGCTGTGTTTCCTTGTAAGCTCAAACATGAAAGCTAAAATGTATGAAGAGGACTTCATTTGGACATAAAATATTTTAGTCAAAGATGAATTGAGCAAATATTGGCTATATTTATTGATTTGCGCCGAATTCCTCACAGTAAGTTCATAAATAACTGAGTATTATCAAAAAACAAGTCTAAAAGTTCCACTTAACATTCCAAACCTTCTAACTTGAATATTATGAAAGACTACTTACCAAAACAAATAGAAACAAAAAATTTTGAAGCTTCATGATGTGCAAAATGATTTTCTACATGAATTTTGGGTTTTTTTAAGTTAAAAACGGGACAAATTTAACAATTTGGGTACACGACGGCAAAATCCTACACAAAAAGCGGCGACATTTTTTCTAACCTCACTTTTAATTTTTTTCATATTGACAGCTAGCAATATGACGTAAATAAAACCGCAACCTAACCTCACTTATGCGTTTGACATGCTTACAGTTGTCTTTATTATTTATTCACTTTTAAGTTAAAAACGGAAATAACTTAACAATTTGGGTACTCAATAGCGATGAGCGGTAATATTTACTTCCTAACCTCAATTAAATTTAATTTTTTTGACAGCTATCAATAGGACGTAAACAGAACCACGATCTAACCTCACTTATTGATTTTATATGTTTATAGTTGTCTTTATGATTTAATAACTTTTAAGTTGAAGCAATTTTTAAGTTATAAACGAGAAAAACTTAACAACTGGGAGATGCGACAGCAATAAGCGGCGATATTTTCTTCCTAACCTCACTTATTCATCATTACATATTTGTCTTTATAATTTACTTACTCCTAAATTAAAGGGATTGTTAAATTAAAAGCGGGAACACTTAATAATTCGGTACACAACAGCAATAAGCAGTGATATTTCATGGTTAGATAGTTGCTTAGACCAGAGGTCCACCTAGTAGTACCCGAAACAGAAGAGGAAGATATTTCATTCCTAACCTCACTCTTAATTTATTATTTTGATAGCAAACTGACATAAATACCTTAACCTCACTTATTATTTTAATATGTTTATATTGTTTTATAATCAAAAAACACCAAAAACTTTATAATAAACATTATGGGGCTGATGTCAAACGCCTCCTCGACACTAGACCGATTTTTCAAAAGAAAATTCGTTAGGTTTGGATTGCCCTTTTTAATTCTTATGGTAGGCAGTTCATTCGGGCTAAAGGAGTTCACAAAACTAAGGTAACATTTATTTCATTGATTGATTTGTTTTGTTAGGCATCATTGGACTTAAAACTGTAGGTATGAATTTAAGAAAGTCAGTCCGGTATCCCATGAAGAGGCCAAAAAGATGGGAGTAGAAATGAAGAAACCGGGAGAGGTTACTTTGGAAGGCGAGTATGAGAAGCTTAAAAGCATGGATATTGATAATTGGGAGCAAGTGAGAGGGCCCAGACCATGGGAAGAAACCGCAGAAAAATAGTTAGTAGGTCAGATTGTTATTTTAGTTAATTAAATGTTGTTCTTAATATTTTGTGAGAGACTTAATGACAGGCAATGGCTTTACTATCCAAAAATCATGTTTTTACCCTCGAATCCATCCTTAAATTGGAATATTTTAAGAAGCTATTAAATTATTTCCAAAAATGTGCACTTCAAAAATCTTGATGGTAAATAAAAGTTAAAGAATTATTCCCAAAAAAGAAGAGGCTATTTGCAATCATAACCTTATGATATATATAATATCATATCATCTATATTATATAATATTTTGAGGGAGGTTACTCAGTTCAGGGCTCCTTGTTCGGTGTTAAACTCAGTGGAATTTTGTAAACCAATTAAAAATATACAAGTGCCCCCTTCAGCGCAATTAATTTCACTAGATGTCAAAAACTTATTCCCGAGTATACCACCGAAAGATTATCTATTGCTGGTGGTTAAACTATTAAGGGGTAAACTTACAACAGGACTTTTTTCAATTTAATTATGGTTTTTTCAGACAGAAAGAGGGACTGGCCATGGGTTCTTGTCTCTCGCCGTTTCTGAGTGAGGTATTTATGTGCAACTTGTAGAGCACAACAACATCTAGCGAATTTTCCAATTATCTGGTATTTTATAAGAGATATGTAGATGATATTTGTATACTTTGGAACGGGGGGCACGAGAAGCTCAGAGAATTTCTAATCTTTGTGAATGGCCTCCACCCTAAAATAGAATTCACAGTTGAACATGAAAACAATTAGTGCTTGCCTTCCTTGGATCTCCTCTTAAAAAGGAACAACAATTCTATTGAGTTTGAAATTTTCAGAAAAACCAGTACGACAGACAACATCATACAATTCCATTCAAATTCACCTACAACCCACAAATTTGCTAGCTTTAATTCTCTGTTTTATAGATTATTCAACATCCCACTTTCCAGGGACGCCTTTAATAAAGAACTTAATATTATCAAACAAATTGCCTTAAACATTCATAAATTATACAATAAATTTGTTAATAAATATAAGCTTTCATCATTTTTTATTCAAACAAATAATAAAGCTAATGTTACCTACAGATCTTTGACATATTTTGGTACAATCTCTGATATCTTGGGCCGTTTTTTCCAAAAATATAATGTAATTACCTCATTTAAAACTAGTAACACACTTAAAAGTCATATTGTTAAGGATAAGGTGGACCCTCTCACTTCATCGGGGATATATGAAATTAAATGCGTTGAATGCCCCGCAGTGTACATTGGACAATCTGGCAGGAAAGTAGCAACGCGTATTAAAGAACATAAATCCCAGTTTGATAAACATATTAACACGGATATTGTAGTGAGCAAGTCAGCTTTTGCCAACCACTTATTAGAAAATAGACACACTTTCCCGCCCGAAAAAAATATCAGAATTCTACATAAATGTGATAAAGGTATCAGAAATCTCTTAGAGGCGATGGAGATTAATAAAGCCATAAAAAGTCCCGATTTTGTATGTGTGAACGACAAAATTACGGGACAGAATCATTATATTTTTAACAATATTAACTGTACATCTCCATTGCCTACAACGAGTACCATTGCTACAGACGCAGCGCCATCCAATAACCAACTATAGAACTCCGCACCATCAGAATATAAAAATTTGCAACTAACTTAACTTCACTCTAATAAATTAATGTGTTTTATTGTAGATGTCACAATGTGTATTAATTATAAAATTTTTAATCTTTGTACCTATTTGGAATGTTTTGTTTGTATACAATTAGAGTTCGTTTACGTGTATGTATGTGTATCGTCCTATTTCTGGTAAGGGAAAACCTTATTTTTGATTGTAATTTTATTTTAAATTAATAATTTTTTAAGGTCTGATGATGCCCTAACCGGGTGAAACATATGTAACCGTTATTTAAATTATATAGATGCTGTTGGTTTTTGAGAGTTTTTCGTTCCTGCTTTTGATATTATACCAGCACCTTAGAGAGAAAATGGATGACTTTTTTAATTTATAACCTTATGAAATAAAGTACATTTTTGTAAATTAACCAACATTTATTTATAATATATTACATAATATAAATAGCAATAAAAAATACACACTATAAAAACAAACAATAAACGCAATATGTTTTGATAAAAAATATATACAAAAAAAAATATTATACATTATGTAAATATTAATTGTTCCCCTCTATAATATCAAATGGCAGCATCCAGTGGCCTAATACAATTAAATTGTCTCATATATTTAGAACCTTTATTCTGCCGTTGTAAAACTATTTAATATTGCACCTTTACCATACAATAACTCTCTTATGCTTTGCTATTATTACCATATTTATTGTGATTATTGGACTCTATTAACATTGAAGCGTCGCTCATCATTCTAGCATTGCTTCTGACAAGAAACAGTAGATGGCACTCCTCATAGACGGTCAGTTGGACCCTGGTGCATACCAGACCATGCAGCACCGTTGCCCTTTGTAGATCCAACCATCTAAATTCAAACAATTTCATATATTCCAATCAAAATAGTAATTATAAGAAATACCTTTGAAGGGTCAACTCTCTTTCCCTCAAATTACTTCCTAGATTAACATCAGTGGGGCCCCACAAGGAAAACTCCAAGACAGACTTAACTTGAGTCAAAGACACTGATCTCTCGTTATTGAGCAGGGATTGTAGCAAGTTAGCGGTTTTCGAACTGGGCTGGAGCAGAGTTAAAGCCTTGGAGGCACACATGCACAGTGACCCATATTTTTCTTCGGGTGATGTCAGGGTGGTCAATTCCGAGGGAAGAGTACTGAAAAATGATTTATATAAAGTGTTTAAAAGGGTTGTCCCGCCTCACCCTTGCAAAATGCACAATCTAAAGTGGCTCTCTCGGTCCACTTCTTTTGTGAGAACAAAACTGCTCAGGCTCAATGGCAATTCCTCGATTCCTTGCGCCTGAAGCACCTTTAAGGCATTAACAAGCTGCAGCATAACAAAGAAACCGTCTCTCCAGTTTTCTTCTTGTTCCGACTTGGTTCTCAAGTGCTCTCCGTAACTTTCTATGGTGTGCACCTGAAGCCAGGGCAGCACAGAGATTGTTGCTGCAAAAAACACATTCAGTGAAAAACTATCGTAGATTATAAACGTGTTATGGCTGATAGGTACCTTGAACCAGTTTTTTATCATCGTTTTCGCTCTCAATTAAATCACTGAAATCCGTCACCGAGTTCAAGTTGAAATTGCCCAAGTTCACTGTATTGGTGGTAATACCGGTGCTGAACAACAGTGTGACGTGTTGGGCCCCCCAAAGGGCCTGGTGGAACGACTTGGAGCCGATTTTAGTGGGACTTATTCCTTGTTTTAGGGAGAAGTCCTGCAGGCGTAAGTTCTGGGACATTTTTAGGCCTCTGAGGGCCGGTTGTGTGTGGACGGTTTGCTGGATCTATAATAATAATATCCTTTATTTGCCAACAAAATCGTATACAGGACGACAAAGCAACGTCATACAAAGGAGGATCTAGCTCCCATAGGGTACATTAATTTTTCTTATCTAGAATTCATAGAGGCAATATACTTATATAAACAAAATAACAAAATTTAAAATAAATATTCTAAATATCTAACACAAGTTAAAATTATTATCCAAAAGTAAAATTATAAAAACATTTAATCTGCAACCAGTGGTAAACAGCTTTTTTAAATTGGACTGTAGATTCAATGCTTCTAATATCAGCAGGTAGCATTCTATAAGCCCTGATGGCCATATAATGAGAACCTCTTTCATAGTAAGCTGAATTATGCAATGGAATGCGGAGATCGCTTCTATGTCGTGTAATCATAGTCACATCCTCAGCGTACATTGCCCTATTCTCAACAAACAAATGATTGTGTCTCTTCACAAATAACACCAAGGAAGATAAAGTATAAGGAGGGAAGGGTGAGTATTTTTAGTTTGCAGAAGTAAGGTCTACAGGAAGTTCTGTAGGTCATGCCCAATAAACAACGAATGATACGCTTTTGCATTCTAAATATATCTAGAGCTCCTCTTGCAGATCCCCAGAAGCAGATACCATATTGTAAGATCGACTGTACCTGTCCGAAATAAAATAGGCAAAGAGATACCTCAGACACTACATCCCTTAATCTTCTAATCAATCCGCACAAGCTAGCTAATCTGGAATAAAGGTTTTTAATATGTTTCTCCCAATTTAAATTGGGGTTAATGTGTATTCCTAAGAATTTAATACTATTGGCTACAGGGATTGACTGCCCACCAGACCACACAAGTAGAGATTCTGAGACAATATTGGCCTTCGAAAAATTAATCAACCCCGTTTTACCAGAGTTCAAAGACAACTTACTGTCCGGACACCAGGTCCTCATGCGCTCCACTGCGGATGAGCAGCCCCGTGAAAGATCTGCCACTGTCTTTCTGGCAACTATAACTGATGTGTCGTCGGCGAATTGACAAATCATATCAGAAGGGAACAGCTCAGGCAAGCCATTGACATATAATAGGAAGAGCACAGGTCCCAAGATTGAGCCCTGAGGCACACCTCTTCCTATAATTTGGGGGCGGGAAAACGTTGGTGAGCCGGAATGTGTCACACAAACTATTTGTTCTCTTTGCTCTAGATATGAACTGAGTAATTTAGATGCTGCACCCCTGATGCCATACCGTTCCAGGATGTCCAGCAGTAAAGAATGGTCAACCGTGTCAAACGCCTTAGACAAATCGAAATACAGTCCAGCTACACTGGCCTTTCTCTCAAGATTCTCCATAATATATTGTATTGCACTATAAATGGCCATTTCCGTCGATCTTTTGGGAACAAATCCGTATTGGTGTTTATTTATTATTTCATGGTGAGTTAAATAATTCATAACTATTTGATAGATAACCCTTTCAAATACCTTCGATATGGATGGTAATACGGATACTGGCCGATAGTTGGCAATATTCGTTTTTTCTCCCTTCTTAAAAACAGGCACTACTTTTGCCCGCTTAAGAGCAGAAGGAAAAATTTGGGTAAAAAGTCTCTCATTGATCACATTGGAAATGGGTCCGGCTAAGTGAATCCCAACAAACTTTCAGACGAATACCGGAATTTCATCCAAGTCAGAGGAAAATTTATTTGAAAGGTTCATCAATATTTTAAAGATATCCTGAGAATTAACAGGATTGAGAAATATGGTTGGATAATCATTATGCAAGTCGTGTATATTGGAGTTACAGCTTTGTTGATGGTCAAGAGTAAAATGTTTAGCAAATAACTCGGTGATTAAAGCTGGGTTTTCAATGGACTGACCATCTTCCCTTAAAACAATATTGTTGTTAGTTTTATTTTTACCTGACTCAGATTTTATGATCGACCATGCTGATTTTATCTTGTTTTTTGAATTTTGGATTTTGTTATCATTTATAGACTTTTTATAAGAGGAGATGTAACGTCGATATTGTTTCCTTTCATGTTTGTATGCAACGTAGTGTTCCCTAGAATTAGTATATTTGTACCAAACATAGAGATCTTTGATGTAGTTTGAATATCTTTTTATCTCTGGTGTAATCCAGGTTGGCTTCTTATTTTTCAACCTAGTCGTACATATTGGAAAAGCCAAATCAAAATAATAGAAGAGAATACGAAAGAAAGTATTATATTTTCCTTCAACTCCTCCCATGCCTTCGACATCAGCATATTGTAAAATCGATTCATGTTGTGTGTTGAGAATTTTCGTCGCTTCACAACCATACCACATTGGGGAACCTCCATCTGTCTCTTAAAAACAAAAATTTGAGGATAATGATCAGACAGATTAGAAACAAGGACTTCAGAAGATATGACAACACTTGAGTTCATATTTGTAAAGATGTTATCCAACTGAGAGGCACAGTGAGCAGTGATTCTAGTGTTGGAGTTAATGTAAGGTATTAGACCAAAGGTCTGCATTAGTCCAAGCAAGGCCATCACGCCATGGTCATCAGGATTACTAAAGTTAAAGTCTCCTGAAATATTAAAAGAAATTTTGTTATTATACATCTTATCAAGTAGGTTAGCAAGATAGTGGAGAAAAAATTGGCTGTTACCACTAGGTGATCTGTAGACACAAACAACTATTATGGAATTATTGCTATTAATAACAATTTTAGAAATGCAAAATTCAAAGTCTTTTTCTATGCCAGTCTGTAGACTGTTTACTTCGTCTACTTTAACATGATCACTGAGATCATCTTTATAAAATATATGGTTTTTTTGCCAATGTTCAGTAATTGTGAGAATGTCAGGAGATAGTGTAGCCAGCAGAACCTCGAGCTCCAGAACTTTATTGTTTAAGCTTTGCACATTGTAGTTAAGCAGCTTTAGTGCAGAATTACTGAAAGTATTTGTATTTGGTGACAAGTATTCAGCGTCAGAATGGTGAGACCCACACTGAGAATAGTTTTCATGCTTCTTGCGATGCAAATCCCGCATAGCAACTGTTAGGTTAGAATGCAGGCTCATGTGGCTTGTTGACTTCTCTGATGATGGTCTAAAAAATTACGACCACGCGAGAAGTTGAACCTTTCGAAGCTTACTCCACGTGGCCAGAAATTCTTATCATACACTAAGTCTTTGTGGACGGGGCTTACGCCAATCATATATCTCTTCCGCTCAGATTTTGTTGTCTTGGGTAGACATTCTTTAATGGTTACGTTTTCTGGAACGGTATCAATGTGCTTTGCTACGTAGGTTCTAATCACCTCGCTAGTAATTGCTTTCGAGATTTTGCTAAGTGAAAATCAAATATATTCGGTGCTTTTTGTATAACAGTGAAGGAATTATTAAAATATATTCAGTGGTTCCTGAATTATGACTTAATACGTTTGGTGATAAGTAGGAACTTGATGTTGGTAGATGTATTTCAAAACTACTGATATGGCGAGTCGTGGATGTTGGTTGAGTAAATTGCATGTAACTCAAACAGTTTTAGAGGTACATGAGATGTTTATATATGAAATTATCGGGAAAGAAAGACCTTTTCTTTGGCTGAAGAAGCTTTAAGAATATACGGGTTTATTTAGAAAAATATTCACAAGAAAAGTGAACATTTGCTAAAAAATTACCGAAAAAAAGACTTTGACCAGAACTGCCTTAGCTACCAAAATCTTTAACCTAGAATTACGTTTTTATCCTCAAATTCATCCTCAGGAATCCTCCTGTATAACAGTGAAAAATTATAAAAATGTATTAAGCGGTTCCTTGGTTATGACCCAAAATGTGTGCTAATAAGTAGAATACTTGATGTCAGAAGGTTCGTTTCAAACACTGCAAAATTGATTTATTTTTTAATTATTTTTATATGTAATTGATGTTAGTTTGTGTCCTAATACCTTTTTTTTCAATTATTTTTTACAATATGACTTGGTTGATTAAATTGCCTCTAATTCGAAAAATTTGTAAGGTACAAAAATGGTTCATATATGAAAATATTAGGCAAGAAATGCCCTTTAGCTAAAACTCTTTTAAGAATAATCGCCTTATTTCATAGAAATATTTTCGAGAAAAGTGAACATTTGCTAAAAAATTAGCAAAAAAAATGCCTCGACCAAAACTGCCTTAATTACCCAAATTTTTAACCTGGAATGATGTTTTTACCCTCAAATTCATCCTCAGAAATCCTACTATATTACCGTGGAAAAATTATAAAAATATATTAAGCGGGTCCCGAGTTATGGTTGAAAATGTTTGCTAATAAATAGAAACTTGATGTTGAAATATGCGGTTCAAATCTGGTCGCTGTTGGACCTTGATTGACTAAATTGCCTTTAACTCAAAAAGTTTTTGAGGTACAAGAATTGTTCGTATATGAAATTATTGGGTAAGAAATGCTCTTTCTTCAGTTAAAGTCCTTCTCATGAAAAGTGAAAATTTGTGAAAAAATGCTTTGACCAAAACTGCCCTAACTCCCAAAATATTTAACCTGGAATCATGTTTTTACCCTCAAATTCATCCTTAGAAACCTTTTTGTATTAGACTAAAGAAATTATGAAAATATATTAAATAGTTCTTGAGATATGTCCCAAAATGTTTGCTTATAAGTAGAAATTTGATGTTAAGGGTAAACAGTTCAAAAACTGCATTACTGGTGGCTCTTGGACATTGGTTGACTAAACAGCCTTTAACTCAAAAAGTTTTTGAGGTACAAGAATTGTTCATATGTGAAAATATTGGGCAAGAAATGTCCTTTCTTTTGCTCAAGCCCTTGTAAGAATATTCGGATTATTTCATAAAAAAATTGTCAACAACAGTCAACAATGCCTCTCCTAAAACTGCCATAACTACGTAGTATGATTCTAAGGCTTAACTTAGAATCATGTTTTTTACCCTTAAATCCATCTCCAGGAATCTTCCTGTATTGCAGTGAAGGAATTATGAGAATATTTGGAGTGGTTCCTGAGTTATGTCGTAAAATGATGTTACTAGATGCATTTCAAAAACTACAAATTTGCTAGACCTTGTTTGACTAAATATGCCTGTAACTCAAAAAGTTTTTGAAGTACAAAACTAGTTCGCATATAAAATTATTGGGCAAGAAATGCCGTTTCTTTGGCTAAAACCATTTTAAGAATATTCGGATCATTTAATTCCAACACATGAAATACTAGAAAAAAATGCTGCGACCAAAACAGCCATATTTAGCAACATTTTTAACCTACAACTACGTTTTTACCCGCTAATGCAACCTCAGGAAAACCTCGTCCATTACAGTGAAGGGATCTATGAAAATATTTTGAGTGCTCCCTGAGTTAGGGTGGTTGATCACAGGTTTATTAGACTTTGGATCCATGAAACTTACAGGGCGTTTTATGACAGGCTTATTGATGATAGGGATGTACAGTAATCATATTAATAAACTGTTTATTATTGACTCAAGAATAGATTTTCTCAAAATGTCGATTAATAAGTAAAAATTTGTGGATTCTTGGACCTTGGTTGACTAAATTGCTTGTAATCAAAAAAGTTTTTGAGGTACAGGAATTGTTTGTATATCAAATTATTGGGTAAGAAATGCTTTTTGTTCGGTTAAAGGTCATTTAAGGATATACGTATTATTTATGAACAAATATTGTTAAAAAAAGTTAAAATTTGTAAAAAAAATGCACACTGACCAAAACTGCCCTAAATCTTTAACCTGGAGTCATGTTTTTACCCACAAATTAACCTTCAAGAATTCTCCTGCATTACAATGCATGCATTTACAGGAATTATATAAATATATTAAGTGGTTCATGAGTTATGACTCAAAATATTGGCTAATAAGTACAAACCTGATATTAAAATATGCACCTCAAAAACTTCATATCTGGTGGGTCTTGGATCTTGGTTGACTAAATCGCCTCTAACTCATAAAGTTTTTGAGGTACAAGAATTCTTCATATATGAAATTATTGTACAAGAAAGGCACATTAATTGGCTAGAGCGCTTTTAAGAATATTCGTATTATTTCATAAAAATATTCTCAAAAAAAGTGAAAATTTGCTTAAAAAAAAATGCCTTCCAGAGTCAAATTTTCCCAAGTGGGCCACTCAAAAGTGAGTTTTCGATTTTCATGTACCTTTCGATTTCAAATGATAGTTCAAGGGACGAAAAATGATGCCTTAAAGTAGTTTTGCAAAATATACATTTTTTTATTAGTTATAAGCAATTGAAATTGTTTAACAAAGTTTTTTATTTTGACAATATCTTGGTTGATACTTGAAAAAAGTGAGTAATGTTACATTCTTCACGTTCTAAATTAGTTTTGCGCATCACGTGAATCATAGGCTTTGTAAGTTTAATTGTTTATTAATCACAAAAATTAATTTAACAATAAACAAATAGAAAATTTTACATGTTCTCATATGTTTAGGGAAAAAAATTAAAAAAGAACATTGTTCAGATATTCATAATGAACATTTAAGCAGAAGAAATTTTTTGCTAAGTGTAAATAAGCAAATACGCCGAGCGTTTGTTTATTGACATTCGAGCGCTCGAATCCCCTTATGTACAGACGCATTACGTGTTGCGGTCTAGACTAACGCAAGTCACGTAATTCCAAGATTCTGCACAAAATCTGAATCGGTATATAAACAATTTTTGATCTTTTTTTCCAAAGATTAAAGTATTTATTTTACAGATGCCAGATTGTAACTGTTTCCGAGAAAACTGCTGTTTTTGTGCGTAATCTTTTTGCAGATCTTATTGTGGTTGCAAAACATGATTTTCTGGCAAAATCCCAGGCTTCATATCTTGAGGAACTCAAAAAATCAATCACAGCTGGAGAATTCATCGTTACACTTGATTTCTCGGAGAATTACTCATTCTAGGTCCAAAATGCCATACAATCACAATATTAGTCGAAAAACCAAGCAACTCTCAACTCTCTATATTTACGTTGTGTACTTCAAAGAAAATGGTGATTTGCAACATGCTAATTAGGGTAAGTCCGGGAGAGACGCCCCATCGGGAGAGATGGCCACGGCTCGTGGTTCGCATATATTCCTCTAGAGGCGCGTTGTTTTAGTGTGTAACGATTGGGTTTTCAATGACCACGTGTAGTTGATGTCGAAAGTCAGTGCCGGTAATAACATCGCCGAAATTGTTTACGTTTATTTTTTTAAGGTATGTTAGTGTATAATATTTTGTGAATATTTATTTTTTGTAAGCGTTTTCAAAACTTTAGAAGGTATTTATATAATAGCATGTCAAAGAGACTATTTAAACTTATTTAGGTTTACTAAATATACCTTAGTCGCAAACTATGGGGTGGGGCATCTCTGAAATGTTTAAAGAGTATGTTTTAAACATTCTATGCCTTTTTTGCAGAATGCCTACCGAATACAAGCGCAAATGCCCAGAAAGGGCTCGTTGGACCAAAGAGGAGTTGGTTGCGGCTTTACAGGCTATTGAAAGCGGTGAAATGGGTATCAATTAAGCCTCCCGAAACTTTGGAATTCCCTCAAGAACATTGCGCCGCCGACCGGCAAATAATAATACCGAAAAAACAGGCCTAGGACCATCTTCAATACTAGGCAAGCACAATGAAGAAAAGTTGGTATTGCATATTAAAAAAATGCAGTCAAGTATATTGCTTACAAATTTGCTACAGCCCTTGGTATAGACCATAGATTTAACATAGACAGTGAGAGAGCGGGTTATGACTGGCTCAATTCGTTTTTGAGGCGAAATAGTTCATTATCGGTACGAAAATCTGAAGGCGTGTCTGTTGCTGGGGCAGTGGGAATGTCAAGACCACGTGTAACCGAGTACTTCGAACTTTTGGTTTCCATTTTACAGGAAAATGATATCATGACTAAACTTGGGCACATATACAACATGGAGGAATCTGGTTTGCAGCTCTGCAATAAAGCAACACAAGTTATTGCTACTAAAGGATCCAAACAGGTCTCTTCTATAACCTCGGGTGAAAAGGGTGAGACTATTACAGTGATTGCATGTTGTAATGCCGAAGGAACATTTTTACCGCCAGTTTTTATTATGAAAGGAAAAAATAAAAAAGCTGAATATGAAGATGGTATGACACATCTCGTGAGAGTTGTTTACGTGTCTGCAAAATCAGCCTATATAAACTCTGACATTTTTCGTGACTGGCTAAGAGAGCAGTTTTTACCTAGAAAACCTCCAGGAAAAGTTCTTCTTTTGGTAGATGGGCATGCCTCGCATCAGAATTCTGGAGAAACGCTTGAGTATGCTGATGAAAATGACGTTATAATTCTAAGCTTACACAGTCATACAACTCATTTCCTACAGCCTTTGGACCGAGCTGTTTTTAAATCTCCAAAATCAGCGTGGAACAACGTGTGCAATAAATGGATGAGATCAAATCCTTCACGAAAAATTAGCAGGCTACAATTTGGTACATTAATATCAGAGGCTTGGGCAAAAGCAGCAATACAACCTCAAATGCAATATCTGCATTTAAAAGTACAGGCATATGCCCATACGATCCCGATATCATACCGGATTATGCGTACTTAATTGATGAAAATGCAGAGAACCGTCAACATGACGGTATGCCTGCTGAAAATCAAAAAAAATCCGACGAAGCAAGAGTTTGTACTCAGCCGGAGTTGCCGTTTGTTCCAAGCACATTAGCTGCACCCATTGCTGGCCCTTCTTCTCGACCAGATAATCCTTTTCCAAACGAAGTTTTGTGGGAATTAGCTGCAGAGCAAACACAACGTTCCGATGACATAACCATAAATGAAACACCATCTGAAGTAACTCCAGGCAAACTACTTCAGGAGTTATCTCCTGTTCCAGACTGCTGTAAATAAAGTACGAAAACGTGGTCAAAATGTTGTTGCAATTTTTACTCCGAAGGAAAATTTTAACAAAAAACGACTAAAACTAAATACTTCAAAAAAAGGCCAACAAAAGCAACTTCCGGATAATAAGATGCCAAAAAAAAAGACAAGCCTTAAAACAAAAGAAAACCGATTAAAAAAAAAAAAGTGACAGTGACTCAGAAATCAGTAGTGAAGAAATAGTGTATCAAGATTCTCATGAAAAAGAATGCGAAGATGAATGCTGTACCGGATGTGGAGAAGAATATTCTGCCACTAAAAAAAAGGACGATTGGATAGAATGTTTGTACTGCAAAACATGGTATCATGAAAATTGTAGCAAATATATTAACGTTTGCGATCTTTGTGGAAAGCTTTTGTCTAAGAAGAAATAATACTGCTTTTCTAATTTAGTAATTAACCCGAGAAAAAAAAGTTTCTTATATTTTTATGTTTTTTAAACATTTTGTTAATGATATATCCCTGTTTTTTCGAAATACTTATTAAAGGAAAACAAATGTTTATGTTTGCAATTATCTTGTTTTTCTTGATGGGGCATCACTACCAGTCTTGAAGGGCAACACTCCCGGATACTCGGGAGAGATGGCCAGCATTCCGGATTTATATTTTAGTTATTTTCGGTCAAAAATCTTAAGTTTCCTTCAGTTTTATATTCCGGAAAAGGTGTCTAATTAGTATAACAGTCTTGATACATTAGATAACTTTTCTTTAATAAAAAAAAAGTATTGAGATATTAGCTTAACAAAAAAAGGAGGGCATCTATCCCGGACTTACCCTATGTCGTCCTTTTTGACAAATCAGACCACGACGCCACTGCAGTTCATTTATATAACACTAAGTTTATCGCAGTTTTGAAAGAGAAATTCGGCCGAATTGGTGTTAAGAAAATTTATTATTTTTCCGATGGCGCCGGGTCCCAGTGTAAAAAGAAATACAATTTTTTCAATTTGTGTTATCATCAAAGCGATTTTGGTATGCCGGCAGAGTGGCACTTTTTCGCCACTGCACACTGCAAATGGGCATGCAATGCTATTGGCGGCATCGTGAAAAGGTGCGGATATCGTGCTAGTTTACAGAAAAAAAACACCGAAAGACGATCAAAGAACTTTATGATTGGGCACGGGGAAATTTTAAGAAAATCAACTTCGATTTTTGTACGAAAGTCGAGTATGAGACACACCGAAAAAAATTGGAATCTCGATTTGCCGAAACGAAAACGATAAAGCAAACACGACAGTATCATTGTTATCAACCTGTAAATGAAAACAAAGTAAAATGTAAAATTTTCTCACTTTGCACAAAAAGTGATATTCAGCAAATCAAAGTGTAAAACCGTTTTTAAGTGTTTAGATTTTGTGCAGAATCTTGGAATTAAGTGACTTGCGTTAGTCTAGACCGCAACACGTAATGCGTCTGTACATAAGGGGTTCGAGCGCTCGAATGTCAATAAACAAACGCTCGGGGTATTTGCTTATTCATACTTAGCAAAAATTTTCTTCTGCTTAAATGTTCATTAAGAATATCTGAACAATGTTTTTTTTTTCATTTTTTCCGTAAACATATGAGAACATGTAAAATTTTGTATTTGTTTATTGTAAAATTAATTTTTGTGATGAATAAACAATTAAATTTACAAAGCCTATGATTCACTTGATGCGCAAAACATTTTAGAACGTGAAGAATGTAAGATTACTCACTTTTTTCAAGTATCAACCAAGATATTGTCAAAATAAAAAACTTAAAAAAAATTTCAATTGCTTATAACTAATAAAAAAATTTATATTTTGCAAAACTACTTTAAGGCATCATTTTTCGTCCCCTATCATTTGAAATCGAAAGGTACATGGAAATCCAAAACTCACTTTTGAGTGGCCCACTTGGGAAAATTTTACTCTTCATTAAAAATACCTTAACTACCCAAACATTTAACCTAGAGTTATTATGTTTTTACCCTTAAATCCATCCCCAAGAAACCTTTTATATTAATACAACAAAAACACGCGAAAACCCTTCAAGTAGTAGTACTCCAAAACGTACTTTAGCAATCTACAGATCGAAGGGGAACTCACATTTTCCAAAACTTGCGCCAAAGCTTCATGGTTCGCCACAACTACGGCCCCATAGTTATCTTCCAAGTTCTTATGGACGATGCTGCGCCCTTTTCGGGATCTCAGCTTGTGGGTGCGTCCGTTTTGCGTCGCCCAATCGTGGTCGTCTTCGGTCACTTCCGTCTCGCTTCCGTAAAAACTGTACGGGGAGTAAATTTCCGATTCGGTTTCGCTACCGCAGTACGTGAGCGACATACTTCTCGGTATGTTACCGAATTTAAAATAGTCGGCGGAGACGTCTATGGAGCTCTCGGACCTACGAGAGAATATTTAGAGTAATAAAATGGGGTGGCATTGAGTTCGATTTACCTCTTATTTAGCCTGGCGGTTTTAGTTTTAGGGCTGTTCTTGCCGCTGCCGTCGCTACTAGGGCTGCTCGACCTATTCCCAGATCCAACTCTCACGTACTCATAAACGTTCTCGCTTGATTTTAGTCGATTATTATTAGCCACTGGCTCGTAGATATTGCGTCTTTGTTGCTGCTTCTGTTGCTGGGCCTCCCGCTCTCTCATGCTCGCCGTTCTCACTGGTTTATTCGGAACAATCGAGGACCTCACTTCTCCAATGTTAGCGTAAACGGTTTCACTCTTAGACTTGTTCGTGCCGGTGCTCGAGCTCGAATTGCTTCTGGATAGAGCCAACTGTTTGCTCAGCACCTCCATGCTCTTGGGCGGTGGAGGGCAGGTGCTCACCTGGGGTTTCCATTGCTCGTAGTTCCTTGGCGGAGGTGGAGGTTTACTCGCCTTAACCCTTTTTGGAGACAACGATAGAAATAATAATATAAAATGTGTTTTGCCACAAATACCTTTCTGCGCAATCAGTCTGGTCTTGTTTGGCAACCACTTCGACTTTCGCCCCGTTTAGTTCGCTGGGGTGCACGATGACCAGCCTGGGTTTCGGTCTGGGGATGTCCACGGTGTCTTCGGCGCAAGGAGACTCGTTCGGCAACCGCGGCAAGTCTTTGCTCGACCCCATTCGTAGGAATTTACGTAGGGAGAAGCGGCCTTTCGGTTTGCGTTTTTCGTCCGAACACACCTTAAAACCAATGTCAATTGAAAGAAAATGAAAAAATACAGAAATTCTCTACTTTCAAAATATAAAAAAAACAAACATCCTGGCGATTGGGAATCCTATAAAAATGTGCGTAACATGTTTACAACCGCAGTCAGAAACGAAAAAAGGGGATATATAAATTTTCTGCATAGAGACAAGAATAAAAAAGCCCTCTGGAACGGTTTGGCCAATCTTAATATCTATAGTAAGACAAAAGGCACTTCTACATCAAATCTACCAGATAGCCTAAAAGATCCGGAAGCAATTAACCAGTTTTTTGTTGAGTCGGTACGCCAGTTTCAGCGGAGACCATTCGGGAATACCTGGGTAGAAGAGCCACGGATCAAAGGTTCGATCTGGAGCTGGTGGATACTGGAGGAGTATATGAAGCTATTTCGCAAATAAAATCAAATCCCAGTGGCATTGATAAAATATCATTAGAAATGGTTAAGATGTGCTGTCCTCGTGTCATTCCGGTGCTAACTCATATTTTTAATACTTGCATCGAGATAGGTAAATTTCCCTCTTTGTGGAAAAAGGCAATAGTGTTGCCGCTACCTAAGGTCTCTAACCCGGATGGCTTTTCTGACTTACGACCAATAAGCCTACTTTCTGTATTGTCCAAGATTTTTGAGAAACTCATATACAACCAGATGATTGAATATATCGTGAAAAATAATTTGCTCTCGGAAACGCAATCGGGGTTTCGCCGTGGCTTTAATACTGCTTCAGCCCTTCTTGGAGTCTTGGATGATATTATTGATGCTTGGGATAAGGGTGAGACGACAGCTTTGGTTCTGTTAGATTTCAGCAAGGCATTCGATACTCTACATCATAACTTACTTTTAGCGAAGCTCTCCTATTACGGATTCTTACCGAAAGCTGTGCGTTTTTGCAGTAATTATCTTACAAATAGATCCCAGATAACAAGAGTGGAAGACTCGTTCTCTGAGCCAGCCGATTTAAAAAGAGGTGTTCCCCAGGGATCCATTCTGGGCCCTTTGCTGTTTATACTTTATATAAATGACCTAAAAAATAAAATTCGCGACTGTCGTATGGCTCAATACTGTGATGATACACAAATTTATAAACAGTTTACTAAGAATAACGTTGATGAATCTATGCAATCATTGGGTCAGTGCTTAGATACAATTCACCATTATTCAAAAAAAAATGGTTTAAAATTAAACCCAAAAAAATCGGCTGTAATTTACATTGGCCCCTTAGCATCATGGTCTCGTATGAACTGTGATCTTGTGATAGATAGTGAAAGAATTCTGAATTTAAAAGAACACAAAAACTTAGGTGTAACTTTTGATACAAATTTGAGGTTTAAAACACAAGTATCTAAAGTAGTTCAAAGAGCATATATGTCCTTGAGAAATTTGTATAAAAGTAAGGATCTATTAAGTATTACACTAAAAAGGCAGCTTTGTGAAGCTCTAATTTTATCACATTGTAATTACTCTAATTTTGTTTATGGACCATGTCTTGATGCTTCTAGTAGGTACAAACTGCAAAAAATACAGAACTCTTGCATTCGCTTTGTTTATGGGTTGAGAGGAAGGGATCATGTAACTTGCAAGCTAAAAGAATTGAAGTGGCTTAATGTGCAAAATAGAGAAAAACTTCATTACTGCAGTTTCCTATTCAAACTTTTAAAAAACAATAGTCCCTCCTACTTACGAAATAAACTTAAAACAGGAACTACCAGACATAATCGAACAACACGCACGGTTTTAAAATTTGATATCCCCCGACATAGCACTGCGATTTTTCAAAGATCATTTTCTTTCTGTGCTTCAAAGCTAATAAATAAATATATTATTAGTCACTGTACTGATAAGTCTTTCCAATCCTTTAAAAACAACCTAAAAAAGATATTGATTGAAAGCCAACAATAAATATCGAGAAAAATAGCAATAATATAAAGTAATAACTTAGAATTAAACAGTCAACTGGATGATTTTATTTCAACTTTTTTTGGGATTGTTTTTTTTTTTTTTAAATTTTATTTCTATTGTTCTATTTAATTTTTTTAATAAGTATTTGTATTGTTAAATCGGTCATGCATATATATAGTATTATGATGTCAAGTAGTCGTTAAGCTGTAAAATTTGTATTTTTCTTTGTAAGTTATAGTTAATTTTTTTTTGTCTTTTGTATATTTTAACATTTTCTATTAGTAACTACTTAATAATTATGTGTTTTTATGATAGTAATAATATTATTGTAATATTTATGTGTACTCGGTTAAGTTAACAGCATGCTGCCCTTCGCCGAGTATAAAATAAAGGCCTTTTTATTATTATTATTATTTTTTATTTTAATTGTCACTACTGTCAATAAATAATAGTGATGTGCCATAGCACTTACCAAATTATCGGTGGATATCGATAAACTTTTCCGAGGAATAGGTGCCGGACTGGGCACCTCGTTATCCCCTAAGAACACTTTGGGGGTGCAACTATTCGCCCTCTCGCTCCTTTCGCGTTTCTCCATCTCCCTCACCACCGGGGAGTCCCCGCTAGTTAAACTGGGCGAGTGTCTGGTGAATAACGGGGCGACTGTCTGGCCGGACTCCTCTGGCGGCATAGGAGCCTTCCGTTTGTTCCTAAAAAATAATTGGTAATATGATATGTCCTATGGTTCCATAACGTTAGGAAGCTCTTATCTTAGCTAAGTTAAAATTTTGACTTACACCAGTTTTCGACTGAATATATTAGACCAGTAGAAACATAATTAATGGTATAACTCAAAAATTAAAAAATACTGACATATACCACTTTTCCTCTGAGCGGCTCATTTATGTTGCTAAAGATGTATGCCAAATTTCATTGGCATTTAAAAAATAAGAGGGGAGGTAGGACAATTAAGAGCCGCCCTGTATATATGAAAAATGTTTTGACGTTTTAGTTTGGGGTCAATGGCGACCTCACAATACCACTTACCTAATTAGAAATCACAATACCAGTTAAGGGTTAAAATAAATGTGTAGCAGGAAACTTGTTTTTCTTTGTTCAAAAATATGAAAAGAACGTGCGTTGGAAAGAACAAATATGGCTTAAATTAATCTATTTTAATCTACATTTAATAGTTTCCTGAAGTTGCACGAGTTTAGAATTCGAATTTCCCGCGTGTAATTGAATTCAAATTTGGCGCCAGATTTGATTAGGGTCTCTTTCAAATCCGTCAGGTTGCCAACAGAGCTACGGCTTATAAATGTCAAATTTAGTTTGAATTATTGCACCGTCAGTAGAGGGCCATTGATTTCCTTCCAATTTTTTTGCGAGTAAAGCCGGGAACACATTGCTCTGACGTGTTGTGTTGCGATGTGTTGTGATGCGTTATGATGTGAATCATACTGCTTATTTTGCGTGTATTTAAATGAGCAGTGTGCACATTCATCTGATGCGCTTCGTTCTGACGCGTTCTGACCTGTCGTGTCGCGATAAAATGCGGGTGAACCAGATTTTTGTTTGACACCGTCAGAGCGTCAGAACGTTTTCGGCCGTAGGTTGTAGCGCGATGGCCGCGATGGTGAACGAAATTGAACTAATTGAAAATGTAAGAAATCATGAATGTTTATTTAACGTCAAGTCAAGACACTACCGAAATCAAAGTATGAGACAAGAAGCATGGGAGGAGATAGCAAAGGAAATTAATAGCCCATGTAAGCTTATTTTAATTTATTTTATTTATTTTTATATACATACATAGTTACATAGGTACTGTATTTTTTTAAATTTATTATTACGTTACGTCCACGTCGTACAGTTTCTAATTGCCATGGTACACTACCAATATCTGATAGAAAATAATCTCTAAATTTGTCCCGAACGCGAAAAGCATCTTGAGTAGAATTTTGACCCAATGGTGGCACTAATGTAAAACACGATTCGAGGGTGTTACGATATATTTCTTCTGGCTCAAAATCATTATTGCAGCATAACATATTATGAAGACAAATTGCGGCATATACTATGTCATCAACAAAATCTGGTTGTATTTCCATGTGCTTAAGAAAAATTCGCCATCGTGCTGCAAGAATTCCAAAACTATTTTCCACTACTCTCCTAGCCCGCGAAAGCCTATAGTTAAAAATTTTATTTGGCTCATTTCCTGCTACATAACGCCGGCTATAGGGGCGTAATAAATACGATTTTAGTGGGAAAGCTTCGTCTCCCACAATAACATGAGGTAAAGCTTCACCGTTTTGTGTAAGCGGCTTATCAGCTGGAAGATTCAGTGTATTATTACTTAACGAAATTCCCAGAGAAGACTTGGCAAAAATTCCTCCATCGCTGTTGCGACCATATGAACCCACATCAATCGCTATGAATCGGTAATTAGCATCCACCAGCGCCAGCAGAACAATTGAGTTACAACCTTTGTAGTTATAATAATTTGATCCGCCATTAATAGGACAGCGAATATTTATATGCTTTCCGTCTAAAGCGCCTATACAGTTAGGAAAGTTCCACATAGACTGATATCTTGCACTTATTTCTTCCCATCGTTGCTCTGAGGGTATTGGTAAAAATTCTGATGCTAGAAGTTCCTTTATGGCCTTTGCTACTTCTTTGATAATTTCACGAACTGTGCTAAATCCCATTTTATAACTGAAGCCAAGAGATCGAAATGAATTGCCAGTGGCTAAGAATCTGAAAAGAAAACCTGCTGTTAGCAAAATGATCACATTTGCATTTTATATAGAGATTTCCATATTAATTTTTCGACCCGATTTTGGCCCTGTTGTAATAGAAGGACATTGCTAAAATTTGGAGTAGATAAATTACTTTCAAATTACTTTAGTTTGTTTGTGGTACCAAAAAAGCATGACAAAAGACTTAAAAATGCATTATTTCTCTAAAAACAATTAATTTTTTATCACACGTATTTGCAGACGTCTATCAATTTTTAACATTTTTATCTAGATACCGAGATGTAAGAAAACACTAATTTTGTTCTGTTTTTTTGCATGACTGATAGCTTATGGCATTTTGAGACTCTAAAATGTATCTATGTCAAGCATCAGTTATTTACTTCTATTAGATCAGGGCATAAAATAGTTGAAAAGTTAACTGGGAAATCCCTATGTGCGCCTTGAAAAAATACACCTAATAGTATGTATATGTATAAATAATTTAACTTTTTAATTAATTTAAATTTGTATTTTCTTTTAGTGCCATCGGTTCGAGAGACTTGGACTAAATTGAGAAACGCATTCCTAAACGCAAAAAAGCGAAGGCAGACCAAGAGTGGACAAGAGACAACAAAAGTGGTTCCCTGGAAGTATGAACAAGAAATGTCGTTTTTAATACCATATCTAGTGTCGCCAAACTAAAAGCAATCTAGAATCACAAAAAGATCAACCAAATGTAATTGATGATGAGAGCACTGGCAGTGACGATGTTATTAATAATACGCTCCAAGAAAGTATCACCTTGAATGCAGACAATTTGAACATTCAAGTACTGACACACCAGTTATTAGTACCCCGATCCATCCAAAATATTCGCAAAAAAAAGCCCGTTTATCCAGCAAAGATATATCTCTGAATCCAGCAGAGGAAATGGTGCGTATCATGAAACAAAACGCCGAGGCACGAAATGAGAGACGCAATAAGATAAATTCAGATTCTCCTTCCTCTAATTTGGATGAGGTAGACATGTTTTACCTTAGTATGGCCAAAACAGTGAAACGCTTACCACAAAGGGAACAGGCATATATTAGAATGGAGTTTTGCCGAATGGTATCTGAAGCAGAAATCAGGAATTTGGATGCAAAAAGCCTTCCCGTCTCGGTGACAATCTCCACAGATAATCAGTCAACGTCAACATCATCTCTGCAATCCACTCCTTTGCATAGTCCAACAGATTTATCAACTCAATACAACAACTGTCCATCATCTGGTACGAGTACTTCCTACGTGCAACTTACTCCTTTGCGAAATCCAACTAATTTATCAACTCAGAGCAGCTGTCCACAATCTGGTACGAGTACTTCCTACTCTCCATCGCTGTATGAACACGGATTTACCCCATTTATGTAAAATATTACTGTAGATACTTATTTAGAAATAAAAGTTATTTACCTTAAAAATACAGCTAATCTTTCTCTTGTACAGATCGCTCTTCGAAAAGTGATATCAATTTTTTTTATTCTTTCTTCAATTTTTCCATGTAAACTTTCAAATTGATCCCTGGACATCCTAAAGTACATATGGAAGCGATTTGCATCTTTAATAAGTAGATTCACTAAAGTATGATATTCGCCAAATGATTCTCTATTTTCGTTTATTTCGTGAATCCAAATTTTTTTTTTCTTAGGTTTTGTAGAACAAATAATAGCAACAGCACATTCTTCAATTTCTTCATCAAATTCATCTGATGAGCTTGAATTCATGGTGAACAAACGCAAACAACACACCGCTATACTGTCACTGCATCAATTAAATATAAAATATTAACGTCTGACATTGGTCAGACCTAATATGATGCATCAGAACAATCTGTTTACAACCCGTCACATCATAATGCATCACAACACATCGCAACACAACACGTCAGAGCAATGTGTTCCCGGCTTAAAACTATTTTGTGATTTCAATTATAATAACAAAATGACTAAATAAAACTTGGAACATACTTGATATCTGCTTCGTTGCCGCTATCCTGCTTGACGAGAGGCTGTTTAGCGAAAGTACTGAGAGTCTGGCCCACCGCAGGTTGTACCACGGGGGCGGGCTTCCGAATTAAAACCGTGGAAGGCTTCGTGGGTACTTTAGGCTTCTCGAGGGTCGAGGGTGGAACGGGACTGGGGGTGGGGACAGTCACCGGATGCAAGAATGAACTCTGGTTCTCCAAGGGGGGCGGCGGGGTGAGCGGCAGTGCGGGTAGTTCCGGACACTCCGGATCCTCTCGACCGTCCGGTTTTCCCGCTTGCTCCCTGCTTTGGGGCGGCACTGGACTGGACTGTGCCCCCTTGGGCGGTTCATTTTGGTTCGGATCAGTTTTGTTGTTGTTTTTGTCATTCGTTTCCTCACTCTTGGAGGGTTGTTCCACTTTGGGTAATTTACTGTTTTTTGTATTGAGCAGTTCAATCCTGGCGGTGGAGGTTTGATAAACCACCGGTTTTTCAAGGTCTTTGCTCTTGAGTGCCGGGGTTCTGCTTAGGTTCACCTTTCTTTCCACTTTATTAATCAACTCGGGGCTCTTCTTTTCCTCAATAACGTTTTCTTTGTTGCTCTCGCTGTCTCTGATAGGGGTCTTCCTGCGCCCCAGTATGGAGTTATTACTCTTCTCAAGGGTCTCGGATATTTCGTCCAGCAAGCTTTTCTCTTCTTTCACATTTTTTTCACTTTTTGCAGGTTTATTAGTATAAGTGGTGTATCTCTTGGGAGGCCCATTGTCTTCCCCAAAAGGCGTCACCGACACCAACAAAGTCTGCTTCTTCCCTTCTGAGTTCACCACAGGCTTACCGAGCATCAGATGGGCATAGCTCTTCTTCTCCTCAACCACTTGGGCCAGAGACACCGTATTATAGTTAGTATTCTTCTTTGTTTCAAGCCTGATCTCCCTCACATGATCCTCTTCATCCGAGTCAGTTAGTAAGTCATCATCCAAATCTTCCAAGTCATTTACACCATTCGGTTCTTCTTCCTCCTCATCCTCCTCTTCTGACAACCAATCCTCACCGCCGTAACCTACAAAAAGAAGCATATAACAAATCGGGATCTTTAAAACACAGAAAACTCACCGATGAACTGCGATAGTTCCGTCGTGAATTCCACATTCAGTTTCGCTTTTACTTTATTCGGATCCCTGATGATGCCGCTCACGGTGCGACTCGAAACCAGCGTGACGATCTTGGGTTTGGGGGGTGGGGAGTGCTCGTCCTTGGATTTGAAACAGTTGGAGCACAGCTCCTTCTTCCAGGCGTTCTGGACGAAGTTTTGACAAATGGCCGAGGACATTTTGTTATATAGGGCCTGATGATGAAAGAGAAATAGTTAGTAGGGAGGTAGAGGGGAATAGAGTTATAGATATTACGTCGAATTTTTAGAAAATAATTGTTAGAATAGATTTAATCTAGCGGTAATACTTGCGCCATGTGTTAAGTAAAAGTAACAAGTGTTTTAAATTAATATAGAGTATTAACTATAGCTGACGCCACTGGTACTTTTAGGGTTTTTCTTATTGGAACTGTTACCAGTTTTAGTGACTTTTCAAAATTGTACATTGTCAATTTTTTGAGTTATGGACATTTTGTCAAATTTGTAATATTGGTAATACTACAGTAATACAGATAGTAATATTACTAATACAAGCGCCATCTTTTGTTTAAAAAAACATTAATGATAGTGCCGTCTTTGTCACACTTGATACCGATTGGTATTAAAGGGTAATTTGAGAAATTGGCTCTGGAAGTTGGACGTTGGCAAAGTCCACTTGACAGATTTTGATTTTGTTCAAAATTTTGATTTTTTGGAAATTGACTGATGGGAATTAATCCATCCATCGAATTAGTGGAAAAAAATCACCTGAAAACACGTACCACGTCAACAGTTTTAACTCACTAATTAAGAGACTTCTAATTTTAAAAGAACCAACAATGTATCCGTGAATTCACCCCTTCACCCAATCAATTCCGTTACATTTGACAATTATCACAAAAAAATGACAGAAGGCGAATTTGGAGAAGCAAGTCACGTAATCCTCCATGGCGAGGGCCACCCTTATGCAGCCCTCTCCCCCACCACCGGATTCATCATACCATACGATGTGCCCATAGTAGATAAAAGTCTTACCTTCGAAGAGGCTTCCAAGTGCCTAAACACTTTGGGTAAGCAACAACAACTTGTGCTAACCAATATCAGCTAACTGATCAAGTTCGTTTAAGGAAAAGACGAGAGCGGAGTACGGTACGCTTACCTAATGATCACCGCGACTGATAGAAAGCTCACAGAGGTCTCGGTAGTACTCACGTTCAAACACGTGCTATTTTTAGACCTAAGCGGGAATTTTTTGAACCTGGAAGCCTTACAGGTGCTTCAGGGCATGCCCTTTTTGATCCTGCTTAGGGCCAACAGGAATAGGGTGGAGTCAGGGGCTTTAAACGCCATCCATTACTTACAGGTAAGTCATTTATTGGTCCTCTGAACGCTTCGAAATATGCACTTTAAGGTGCTTTGCTTGAACATCAACAAAATCGAGCACACTTACGATATCGCGCAACCAATGTTGGAAACGCTGCAGCTCGAATTCAATCAGATCTTCACCGCCCAGTTTGACAGCGAAAAACTGCCTAAACTGAAGGAGCTCGACTTGAAAGGGAACCATTTGATGGACCTCAGCGGGGAGTATCCACAGAGGTGATAAATGACTTTTCTGGATCAGCAGGCAATTGTGTTTTCTTTGTTTTATAGTCTGGAGCGGTTGTATTTGGCTCAGAATAAGATAACTCGTCTGAACGAGTTGGCCTTGTCCAAACTGACCCACTTGACAACGTTGCACCTCAGAGACAATAAGATAAGGAAGCTGAATGGGTTTACGGAGTTCCTTGGTCAGTTGACCTATTTAAACTTGAGGAGTAATAGTATTATGAAGCTGAGGCAGTTTAGGAAGCTCGCGTGCTTACCTAAGTTGGAGAGTCTTGTAAGTGTTGTCTTATACAAATTTTGAAAAACGGTGAGACAGGTGTCCAACCAAATTGTCCAGAGAATATGCGTACAAATTTTCAAAATTGTACCTGGTCAATTTTTTGAGTTATGGATATTTTGTCAAATTTAAAAAAAATTATTTTTTTTCTCCAAAAATATTTTTTTTCTCAAAATCTTGTACAAGTTTTAAAAAACGCTGAAACAGGTGTCCAACCAAATGGTCCAGAGAATATGTGTACAAATTTTCAAAATTATACCTTGTCAACTTTTTGAGTTATGGACATTTTATCAAATTCTACCCATGTCGATGGGTTTATCTCAATTTTAATACCCTATTATCATAAAGGTTTACACTGACAACCCCCTGGACACAAAAAATAAACCCGTAGAAATCCCGGGTGAGGGAGCCAGCGAGGACGACGAGGAAGTATACGGAGAAGATGGCGAACTGAGGACAGTAGACGTCGATTTAGTGAGGATCGGAGTATTGGTTCTACTACCAAACTTAAAGGTAATAATAACTCACTTACTCTCGATAAAACCTGACCTGAGGCCTACACAGAGGATCAACAAAGACATGGTGACTCTACAAGAGAGAGACGAAGCCTTCTTGATGCATGATCAAAAAATTGAGCAGATCATGAGCGAGGTGAGCAGCGACGAAGAAACCGAACCCCCCACCACCACTTACACCAGTGACGTCGGTGATTCGGAAACCGAAGAAGGAGACCAAGACCTCACCGATCCTAGACAAAGAAGCGATTATGAGGAGAATTAGCTTTATAAGATGCGAATCATCTGTTATAAAACCGTAATAAAAGCAATTTGCAGTTTAAGATAAAGGAGGTTTTTTTTTTCTTAATCACGATGAACACCTGTGTGAACCCCGAGCGGTCTCTCGGGTCAAGACGTGCTTTAAAAGGAAAATAAAATGGTAAAGAGGATCGTCGTATATTGAATGTACTAGAGTGTATTTGGGAGATCGTAGTAGTGATTTTTTTCACTACTTAACATGATATAGAGGTCGAGAAAATGGCCAAAAACCAAAAATCTCAAAAGTGATTTTTGTCACTTCCTATGGGAAAATATATATTTTTTTATTTTTGTAAATTGTAAGGCTTCTTAAGATCAATCGACAAGCTTAGTATCAATTTTCTCGAAAAACCAACGGGAAAGGGGTTATTTCAAATTTCAAAATTTCCAATGGGCGTGGCACTTTTGCGCCATCTTCAATAAAATTTCACTAAAAAGGAGCCTTGTGATACCTCATTTTAAAGAACTTCTCGAATACTTTACGATTCTGGAATATTATGCCATTAATCCGATCCTAGACAAAATGGCGCCCAACTTTTAAAATTTGCAATAAAATATATTTAATATTTTTTAGTCAAAATCTGAGCGAAAAATGTTTCAAACAAAATTTATGTGGAATTACTCAAAGTATCTTTGGTGAAAAAAGAATCGATTCTAACTGATCTATACTCTATTTCAGAAGTGTATAGAGCAATAAACTGGGGAATTCCGTTCTGTTTGGCTACATTTCGTGGTAGTTCATAGGCGCAGGTACTTATAATATTTATGAATTTAATTTTCACGGATTAAATGCCTTTATTTTGAAAGAGATTAAATACTAAATAAATACTTTTAATCCTTTTGTATAGGTACCTATCTTTTAACGCTTTGTAACATGCAAAAATGGGGTCAGATAATATATACAGACTATAAATACTTTTAAATCATATTTTAAACGTTAGTAGTCACTGCTACGCTGTAGTGTAATCACAATATTATTATCCCAATATTTAAAAAATTGAGGTATTCAGTCCAACGAAAAGATGTACTAAAAATTCTCCACTATCGCTGAGTGAAAAAGTTATTATTTTAAATGTACATGATTGCATAAAACACGATTACCCTAGTTTTACTGTGCAAGAAATTGTTGAAAAATGTTCTCGAATGAGTGGAATTGGAAAGTCCACCATTTTCAAATTGTTGCGGGAAAGAAAAGTAGCAGGTCAAGTGGAATCTCCCAAGCAAAAGCCAGGACGACCTACAAAAGTCCTTGATGAAAATGCTAAATGTATAATTAGAAGAAAAGTTCACTCTTTTTATTTTAAAAAGGAAATACCCACCCTAGACAAAATTTTAATGGAGCTTGGCCGAGATGACAGTATTCCGTTGATAAGTAGAAAACTTTTATGGAAAACTTTAAAAAATATGGATTTTGTCTGGGAAAAGCATAACCGCAAAGCACTTTTACTGGAGAGCGACGAAATTGTTTGTTGGAGACGACAATACTTGAGAAGTATCAAGCAGTACCGCAGGGAGCAAAAGAAAGTTTTTTATCTTGATGAGACGTGGATTAACGAAGGTTATATAGTCCAAAAAATGTGGCAAGACAAAAATATAACCAGTGCTCGCCAAGCTTTCATAGAAGGCCTGTCTACGGGTATTAAAGTACCTTCGGGAAAAGGAAAAAGACTTATAATCACACATATTGGAAGCGAAGAGGGATTTTTAAAAGAAGGTCTGCTAACCTTTGAGTCGACTCGCACAGGAGATTACCATGAAGACATGAACTCAGACGTTTTCGAGGACTATTTTGGTAAAATGATAAAATTTCTTCCGGCTAATTCGGTGGTGGTTATGGGTAACGCAAGCTATCATTCACGGCGAATAGAGAAGACGCCAACTTCAAGTTGGAGAAAGCAAGAAATTATTGATTGGCTGACTGCAAAAGGTATTGCGTTTGAAGCAAATTTGATAAAAAAAGAACTGCTGGCAATAGCAAACTTACACAAAACTCGTTTCATGAAATACGCCGTGGAAGATATAGCCGAAAAATATAATATAACTGTACTGCGCTTACCGCCATATCGTTGCGAACTAAATCCTATAGAACTGATATGGGCGCAGGTAAAAGGATTTGTAGCAAGACAAAACACGACTTTTAAAATGAAAGATGTTAAGCTACTGTTTGATCAAGCCATTACGGAAGCGACACTAGAGAATTGGCGAAAAGCAGTCCAGCATGTAATTAAGCAAGAGGACAAAATGTGGGATCTTGACAACCTCATCGATCAGACAGTCGATCCTTTAATTATAATGTCAAGAGGTGATGACAGTTCGTCAGATGACGAAGAAGACTACAATCTATTATAATTTAAAATTGTTATACACTGTTCAAAAAGTGCCAGATCCAAAAGTGACATTTTCAACTGTTTTACTCTACATATTATGTTCAATAAATTTGTGAAAAAAATATATTATTCCATTTAAACAAAAGTAACTTTCTAAAATAAAATAGCATTAAAGTACATTAATTATAAGGTAAAAAACAAGTCCCAGTTGCACGCCTTTGGCGAACCGTTTTCAATGTTTATCAGTGGGTAACAATGGGCAAAACTCATAAATTGACCCAAAACCGGGTGGCACTACCTGCAATCAACGAAAAGAAAGAATTTTACATTGAAACTAATACCCAACTAAGGTAGTGGCATAAAATATTGGTGGATCACCAGGTACCACTTTTGCATACCTAATGAGGTTTTATTGCTCTACACACTTCTGAAATAGAGTATAGGAGCTGAGAAAACCCTCAAAAACCGAAAATCACAAAAGTGATTTTTCTCCTCAGAAAACACCTTAAGAACCGCAATTTTTCTACTGTATAAGGTACCGCTCGTGCGTTTTCTATCCATAGCATCCACCAGTCAAAGTACCATAGTAAAATCACAAAAAGGCATTTTTAAAAGAGCTTGAATGGAACACACATAAATGCGTGAGAATGACCGCGGGCACTTTACTCGACGAGACGACTTAATGGCCACTCGAAACGCTTTTCTCGGAAACCATCAGATACCCAAATGGTACTTAACCATTGGAGTACTTACCTACAGATTCCTTTATAATCGGAAGGAACTATATACGCATTTTACTCACTTAAGTCACCAAACAAGTGAGTTTTGTCTTTATAGACCTCCCAAAGGCGTTTGACATGACACATATTTATATAATAATAAAGGTTGTTTTAATGCAAAAGTTGACTAATGACTTAATCATACAGATGTGTACATAATAGGAACCCACACACTGGCTCCTCGGAATTTATATAAGAACATTTTGTTCCGGTATGGTTCAATCGGAATGCGTTAGTCTGATGGTTTATGTAAACATTTATTTTAGGTTTGAAACTGAACGGCGGGGTCTTGATGGGTGAACGAACCGATGATACGCTTTATATTCTTATTTCATTAAAAAAAAATCAGAAGTACCAACCTAACAGTACCTTGAAGCAGTGGGTCAAAAAGAAATAGCACTAACTGTTATGAGATTCCTCGGATAAGAAAAAACTATTTAACATTCCGATGGTGTGGCTCTTTAACAACGTTGGTGCAACATCGAATGTGTTTGACATAACGTAAATTACGTACGAGGAATTTTTATTAGATTATTTTTTCTTTCGTTTATTTATCGATCAATATCTCGAATTTAGAAGGTCCCCAATACGAAGAAGTCATAGGAACCTTGAGGATTGAGGTTGCAGTTTTCTCACAATCCCCTGAGCATTTCCAATGACAGTTTATGGCGTCGCCAAACACCATTAAAAAATACGGTTTTTATTAATTTTACTGTCAGTAGTAAATGTTTTAAGTGCGTTAACTTTCCATTGCAACACGGTATAATTGGTGAAGCACATAAACAGAAAAAAGAAACTATAAGGTCAAGGCTATATTCGGTCAGAAAGTTGACGAGGCCCGGAGGGTTCGAAACCCGGTCGGGATTAATAAAATACGGATTTTAATAGCCCCCCCCGACAATGTCGATTTCTTTCGACGACTTTCACGGGTGTATACAGTAAGACCGGTTTTCGGTAAGATTATCGTGGTTAATTCATGTTTTCTGGGTGCGTGTGTCTCTGTTCATTAATACACCAGATGCGCTTTTAGTTAAAATCAATAAAGTTTCTATAATATTGTGGAAAAATGACGCCAAATGGGTCCATTGTTTAATATTCTACCGCATCTGAAATGATCTGAATGCCTTGAAACATCTTGAAATGATGCTTGTCGTATGTAATTGGACCGATTAAAGACGTGAACTATCAATTCATTGCGATCGTTAATGATTCCTGGATCTCAGAGGGGTTTTCAAGTCAAAAAGAGAGTCAAAAGTCCATTATTTGGGTTTCGACCGCATCTCACCTCTTTAATATGTTTTGAATCATCTTGAAATGATACTTGTCGTATGTAATTAAACAGATTAAAGACGTGAACCATCAATACATTGCGATCGTCAATGATTCCTGGGTCTCAGATAGGTTTACATGCCAAAAGGGGGGTCAAAAGTGCATTATTTGGGATTCTACCACATCTCACCTCTGTAATATGCCTTGAATCATCTTGAAATGATACTTGTCGTATGTAATTGGACCGATTAAAGACGCGAACCATCAATTTATTGCGATCGTCAATGATTCCTGGGTCTCAGAGGGGTTTTCATGTCAAAAAGGGGGCCAAAAGTCCATTATTTCGGATTCTACCGCATCTCACCCCTCTAATATCTCTTGGATCATCTTGAAATGTTACTTTTCGTATGTAAATAAACCAATCATAGACGTGAACCATCAATTTATTTCGATCCTCAATGAATTCTGGGTCTCAGATCGGCTTTCATGTCAAAAAGGGGGTCAAAAGTGCATTATTTGATATTCTACCGCATCACACAAGCGAAATTCGGGTTAACTTCCCAATTAAGGCCTATTCTGAGTATAATTCAATTATCTAGTTACCTGGGTATAATAAACAATTACCCTTTTGTTTTTCGTCTTGTCACTTGCAGAAATATTTTAGTTGAAAGTTGATGTTCGTGGAGACTATTTCATTGTGATTCAAAAGCGCCTGTAAAAAGTAGTAATTTAAATTTAGTTTTTCGGCAAAGTGTGGGTGAAAATTTTGTAAAGCAGCAATGGAGCCTATTGCTAATGGTAAGTAGAATATTAAAAATTATATTAATTAAAAATATTTCTTTACTTTTTTTTATTACTGATTTTTTAAAAAGTTAACAGTTAATTTTTTTAAAAAATCTTCTGCTAAACTAAAAGTATGATTTCGCATAATTTCCCGAATTTAAATTAGTTTTAAATTATTGCTTAATAAGCCCTTTGTAAGATCCAATCTTAAGTTGCTGCGATAATTTGCGATCTTGACGAAAAAATATTTTTAAAGATTTGTAGTCCGGGTCCAAATTCGTATAAAATGCTATTCCCTAGTAGGTCCAAAACGCAAGAAATAATTTTCTGCTACTAACTTGAAGAATAAATTAATTTTTATAAAATAAAACATCATTTAATAGAAAATTTAATATAGAAATAAAAAAATTGCCATATGGGTTTAAAATTCAATATGGCAACCAATTTTAAATGGCAAAATCTTATGAAAAATAATTAACAAAATTACTTATTATTTCAGGGACAGCAACAAAATCTGCTTGGTTTAAAAGAAGCCAACTTGTCAGTTGGTTAGGAATTTGTCAATCCAAGAAAAGAATGGAGCACTGCCCTTATTTGGCAGAAAAAGTGACCTCTACCATGCGAGTTGAACGCTTGTCAGAAGAGTCTTCAAAAGTCATATATAAATTCATCGAGAAATATGACACAAAATGGTCATCAGCATCAAGAAATAAAACTGCATTTGAAAATAAAAATCGAGATTGGTTAAATATTGAATTTTCTTCTGCAATGAATGAAGCTCAACCAGCCGAAATGCAGGATACAACTCTATCGAGTAGAGGGAGGCCATTCACTGGATTTTTAGATTTAAGTGACCGATCAAAAAGAAGAAGAACTGAACAGATGCGAGCAGATCGAAGCCCTGAAGAACTAACATTTGCTGCTCCAATGAAGTTTAGGTTCGAAGGTAAACTGGATGAAGCAGATGTGTTAAAAAATGTTGCATTCTCATCACCAACCCGTGCATCAAAATATAAAAAATTTCTTGAAAAAGAATGTGAAATACCATTTTCAGCGGACGAAGCCTTATCGCTTTTTGTAGAGGCTAAATTGACAAAATTTCAATACAATCTTATAAGAAATTCGGCAAAAAGCCATAGGTCAACTCTTTATCCTAATTATGAGTCAATAACTGCCGCAAAAAAAAAGGTGCTACCCAGAAAACCTAAACATTTCTGAGGATGTTGCTGAAGTGCCTCTTCAAAGTTTGCTGGATCATACATCTTTAAGGTTATTTGAGTCCCTAAAAGAAGTTTTAAATTCTTTAAACCAAGAAAAATATAATAATTTAAATTTAATTTGCAAATGGGGGTGTGACGGGAGTTCTGGGATGAGTCAATACAAACAGCAATTTGCAGAGTCCAATATTTCAGATGCTAATATCTTTTTAACATCAATGGTACCAATTCAGCTCATTAACGGTGATCCGAAATCAAAAGATCAGTTTGTAATCTGGGAAAATCCCAGAACTTCCTCCACACGATTCTGTAGACCTCTTAGTCCAGTCTAGGCATGAAACAACAGAGTTATCAGTGAGAGAAAAGCAATATTTTGACCAACAAATTTCAGATTTGCAACCAACAAAGCTTGATATTCAAGGAAACAATGTATTTTTAAAACACATTTTATATTTTACAATGATAGATGGCAAATTGTGTAATGCTGTTACTGAAAATACTTCAACTCAGAGATGCTATTTGTGTAATCTAACATCCAAAGATTTTAACAATATCGATGAGGTTTTAAAACAGAAAATTGCTAACGAATCTAGATTTCAATTTGGTTTGTCATCTTTACATGCTTGGATTCGTTTTTTTGAGTGTTTGCTGCATCTATCTTATAAGATGGAATTTAAGCAATGGCAAGCGCGAGGCCAGGAAAACAAAGAAAAACTGTCAAATGCCAAAAAACGAATCCAAGACTTATTTTTTAAAGAAATGGGACTATTGGTTGACCGACCAAAACCTGGTTTTGGAAGTACTAATGACGGCAACACTGCTCGCCGTTTTTTTGAGAATGCTGCTAAAGCTTCGGAAATTACAGGCATTAATCAAGATTTGATATTTAGATTCAGAGTAATTTTATTAACAATTTCTAGTGGTTTTCATATTAAAATCGATAGTTTTAAGGATTACTGTCATGATACGGCCAGAAAATTGGAAGAATTGTATCCGTGGTACAATATGCCAACTTCCGTGCATAAAATCTTAATGCACAGTTCTGATATAATATCATATTTATTGGTTCCAATTGGGCAACTTGGCGAAGAAGCCCAGGAATCAAGAAATAAAGATATTAAAAGATTCAGAGAATTTCATGCACGGAAGTTTTCAAGAAAACAAAACATGGAAGATATATTTTGTAATCTCTTATTATCTTCTAATCCTTTAATCTCCAATATGAAAAAATCATCTGCTAAAAAGCTTAAACAGTACCCTTTAGAAGTTTTGGCATTTTTTGATGAACCAACAATTTCTGCTGATGAAAGTGATAGTGAAGATATTGACTGATTTTAATTATTATTAAGATAGGTTAGGCTTTACTATTATTACAAAGTTATTGTTAAGTAAGCTCTGTATATACTTTACATACTTAAATATATTACTCTTAACATGTATTTTAATTGCTTATTTTTACACACAAAGCAAAGGTTACTTATAAAATTAAATAGCACAAAAACAAACAAATCACAACTTTATTTAGTAATTTATAATAAGAAATTTTATTAAACTCAGGTACTTATATTATCAAAAGTCTCAACATTTTGAATTTTATTTCAAAAATTTTCCGTATTATGAATTTTAAACTCTTAACTGAAAAATTGTTGAAATAATAACATTCTGAAATTTTTTTAAGGTAATGCGTACTTACGCAGCGCCTATGTAATGCAATAAATGAACCCAAGGGGGGCGGGGGGGATTTAAAAAAATGTTTAAAATGAACGTGTTATCTTAGTTTTAGCATTTTCTTATGATTAAATATGTTTGTGGTTCATATCAGCACTACTACTATTTATGGCCGGCTTTTCCCCGATTTTCGCCTGCTTGCGCATCTCACCTCTCTAATATGCCTTGAATCATCTTAAAATAATACTTGTCGTATGTAGTTGGACCGATTAAAGACATGAACCATCAATTCATTACGATCGTCAATGATTCCTAGATCTCAGATCGGTTTTCATGCCAAAAAGGGAGTCAAAAGTCCATTATTTGGGATTCTACCGCATCTCACCTCTCTAATATCTCTTGGATCATCTTGAAATGTTACTTTTCGTATCTAATTGAACCGATTATATACGTGAACCATCAATTTATTGTGATCGTCAATCATTCCTGGATCTCAGAGGGATTTTCAAGTGAAAAAGGGGGTCAAAAGTCCATTATTTGACATTCTACCGCATCTCACCCCTCTAATATGCCTTGAATCATCTTGAAAAGTTACTTTTCGTATGTAATTGAACCAATCACAGACGCGAACTATCAATTTATTGCGATCGTCAATGATTCCTGGATCTCAGACAGGTTTTCATGCCCAAAAAAAGGGTCAAAAGTCCATTATTTGGGATTCTACCGCATCTCATCTCTCAAATATCCCTTGGATCATCTTGAAATGTTACTTTTCGTATCTAATTAAACCGATTAAAGACGTGAACCATCAATTTATTGCGATCGTCATTGATTCCTGGGTCTTAGAGGGATTTTCATGCCAAAGAGGGGGTCAAAAGTCTATTATTTCGGATTCTACCGCATCTCACCACCCTAGTATGCCTTGAATCATCTTGAAATGATACTTGTCGTATGTAATTGGACCGATCAAAGACGTGAACCATCCTTTCAATGTGATCGTCAATGATTCCTGGATCTCAGACAGGTTTTCATGTCAAAAAGGGGGTCAAAAGTCCATTATTTGGAATTCTACCGCATCTCACCTCTCTAATATGCCTTGAATCACTTTGAAATAATACTTGTTGTATGTAAATGAACTGATTAAAGACCTGAACCATCAATTTATTCCGATCGTCAATGATTCCTGGACCTCAGAGCGGTTTTCATGTCAAAAAGGGGGTCAAAAGTCCATTATTTGGGATTCTATCGCTCTAATATCTCTTGGATCATCTTGAAATGTTACTTTTTGTATGTAAATGAACCAATCACAGACGTGAACCATCAATATATTGCGATCGTCAATGATTCCTGAATCTCAGATCGGTTTTCATGCCAAAAGTCTCTTTTTATAAGAAACCAAGCTCAAGAAACACACGCCTTGGTCAATGTTGTCCTTTATATAATAATAAGTCATTATATAACCACATATTTGCATTATTATATTTATTTGTGAAAAAAACTTAACCTTTAAAATGTAAAACAATTCCAAGAAAAAGAATGGTAGTGCATACGTAACCTTCAAGGCAACCTAATGCCGCCAGAACAAGTGAATTTGAATGTAGAATAATCAGTTACGTAACTTTCGCAAATATTTAACTATACATGCAAAAAAAAGTCAATAGGTTAAGTAATTTGTTTTAGGTTGGCAAGCTTGACTGTCACTTGTCAGCTGTCATCACTATAACATCACTAGGTAATGTATTGCTTTTGATGTTGGTATTACTGACAGAGTAATTTTTTTACAGGTAAAATAAATGCAGACAGCATATTGAACCATATTGTTACTTAATTGTGCTATGTGCAAGTTATTCCCAATAGTTAAATGTCATCTTTGGTTGATAATAGTGACGTCATTATGAGACCAAATACGTCACAGTCGTTGCATAAACTATCCGGTTACGTAACCGGTGGGTTGGAAACCTACATTTCACAGATGGATTCTCTAAAAGAATGAAACAGCTTCCTGCGATCATCATTAAACGTACGTAACGTACATTTTAGGCATGTTGCACTTGCAAATCGTGACTTTAGAGAGGCTTCCGATACAGTTATGGCTTGTCAATATATACGGTAAATAGTAGAGAAAGTCATGATGGGGTATATGATATGTTGATTTCCGGCTTGTAAATTATAAAAGTGCAACCTAACGAGGCGAAGTTACAGTCTAAAAATTCCGTTAATTGTGTGTTTTTTTTATGATTTCGTGATGAATTTTCGCTATATGCTTTATTTCCTAAATATTTAAATAAAAACTCCTAATCAAAAGATCATTGGCACTGAGACAAAGAGAAAGATATACTTGACCCCAGTGCCGGTTCTCACCATTTTTCATAACCATAATTCGAAGGTAATACCAATTATACGTGATTATTTAAAATTGATACAAAAAAAAAGACAAAGTACTTTCACTGCTTTTCCCAGGCACTTTTTTCATTGTTAACCGTCTCTACGCATTAATTTGCAAAAGCGACGCTTCTGTTAGCAAAAAAGCCAAATAATTCAAAGATTTATCATAAAATGCGTCATATAAAAGCTGATCAAATACCATGAGTATTATTAACCAATAAATGTCGAAAAGTAAGATTTATTTCGCGGAAACCCTGAATGATTCATGACATCATTAATTTTTTCCAAGTCAAAGAATTAGTTTTAAATTTAGCGCCTATTTACACTTTGCTACGTCATTATTAGGCATTGATAGTTTAGGTTATGAATTACCCGTGATTGTCACTTGTCAAGTTTCGTTACTATGCGGACAGCATAACGAACCACGGATGGACTTAAAGAGAGCATATGGATTGCTGGTTTTTTCCTTATCAGATGCAAATTGGTTTGGGGGTTGTTTAAGTGAAATGAAACCTTTTCTCTTTAAGTTGGTGCTACCGCGAATAAACTATTGGAAATTTTAAATTTCGTATCTTCAATTACTTCTTTGTCTCAATAAACCCGTTTAGCGGCAATTTAAAATAAAAAAAAACAACGCAAACGAGTACCCATATAACCAGGAATGGTTAAAAATTAAGAAAGCAAGGCCGCCTACCGAAGTTATGCGCGTACACCAAAGCTAAAATACCGGCCATATCCTTTACAGAGAATAATAATAAACAAACAATACGATAATTATTTTATATTATATTTGAAAATTAGAGTACCTAGTACGTGGTGGATTTCTAGTTAAGTCAAGTGTAACCAACCGAGATTTTATATGCAACCTAAATAGCCATTTACTATAGTTTCTATGTCAGGACAAGTTTAGTTTTTTTTGCATTTCATATTTGAATAAAATTGAATATTTATTGGGTTATGTAAAGTGAAACAATTAAAAAATGTCAGGTTATGTAAGGTTGGGTTCGGCCCAGGGTTTCGCGGGCTTGTATTTATGGCAACAACCCTGACACCTGTCACTGGTCATCAACGCAACCAATCAAATTACTACTTTTTTGATATTTTGACGGTGATATCGTCATTAAAAGTATGCTCTCCTCATCTCTAGATACCAGGAAATTCTTGTTGCTCATGTTTCTACATCGATACCGGCCGGCGTCAATAGAACTAGTCTTAAAATAGTCTTTAAAACCGACCCGGCATATTTTAAGTGTCACAAATCTAAAAGTAAACTGGATTCGTGGTAATTTTAACTCGGCCGAAGAGCGGAGAAGTCGAAATGCACTTCCTGTGGTTAAATTTAAAACCGGGCGAGACGGCGACTTATGTACTTTAGTTCTCGAAATATCATCACGGGGTTTATGCAAATGGACCTCGTTTATAAACATTCTTTTTAAAAAGGTTTCAAAGTTAAGCGGGTTGCCCACAAATGGGGGTTGTCATCGGCCATTTTGCCACAGCACACTTTTTTTTTAAATAAAAAGATTCCATGGCCATTGCGATGGAATTGAAGGGATGTGCCTTGGAATACTTAGTCTTGTCACTACTGGTCAAAATTTAAAATGTCACTTGTCATTATTATGTCAATTTTGTTTGGCAGTTATGTATATTTTAAATAAAATTCGATCGCCTTCTCGAGTGTAATTAATCATGGCCATATTGATTGATCGAAAACATGTAAATAAAATAGCGTCAGTTATCAAAATTTAAAATGTCACTTGTGACTAACTATGCAAGGAAGGCATTTATCTTAAATATATTTCGACGCCCTCCTTGATGTCAGAATTTAAACTCTCTGCAGAACATGCATTAATCCCGATGTGTCATAAGATCTTGACCCATGTGGTAATAGGGGACAAAGTTGAATTCTCAATTATGAATCTCTATCTCAGTCGGAAAATTAGAAGAGGATGGGAATAAAGTGACATTTCATTTGATATATGACAAGGGACAGTTAGGAGGTGTAATTAAAATGGCGTCTTGTCATAACTTAAAACGTCATCTGTCATTAATGACGTTTCGGTATTTACACAATAAAATCGCCAACAAAAGCACGGCACCACCAACTTAATAAATATACCTGGACTGCTAATGCATATGGCCACATTACCCAAAAATGGCCACTGCCTGCGGTAGCCGCCATTTTTATAGTGGTGTTTAATTTGGTCACTCTGAACATTTTCAGTGTTGCCAACGAAAAATATATTAAATAACGGTAATGAAGTTGACGACGGTGACGTTTGACGTGTGAGTATAGCGGATACAAGCAAAAATTTAAATGAAGATCATCTTTTCATTAGGTATTAGGATTTATAAGATTCAAGATTAACAGAATAATAAAACAAATATTTTAAAGTGCATGCATCTATCCCAAGTTAACTTTCCCTACAATTGGCACAACTGAAATTTGTCCAAGAGTGACCAACATCGAGAGGACAATCACGCAAAATGGCGGCCCCCTAGTAGTGGTCATTTAATTGTCATTGCATGGGCAGTCCAGGTATATTTATTAAGTTCGTGCGCGGCACGTTTCGAAAATATAAAAAAGATTCCAAAGTGATTTTGATCTATTTTCAATATAACATGTCACCTGTCAAAAAAACAAAATGGCGGTTTTATCGAAACGTCACTATAATGCATGGCAGCTGATTAAAAGGACTCCATGGCCAACTGGGATGTATTTAAATAGGTTTAATATTGCAAGTTGCCACTTGTTTTGTTGTTTTCAAAGTCAAACAGGTTGCCTCCAAGCGGCCATTTGGTTATGCCACAACTTCATTACATCCAAGGCACACTTGGCGTATTTCTTTTATAATGGGCACTCCGATGTACTTAAATGGCGTCTTTTCACTTGTCATAATTTAAAACGTCACATGTCATTAATGACGTTTCGCTAAAACAATCATTTTATTTAAAGAAAATCGTCACCAAATGCACGGCATGCTTCGAAAATATTGAAGAGATTCCATGGATCATTTTAATGACGTTTCGACAAAGCGGCCATTTTGTTTTTATTAAAACGTCACCATATGCATGGAACACTTACTACATAGATTCCAGAGCCAACTGGGATGTATTTTAAAGGATCATGGAGCTAGTAAAGACCTATACAAGTACATACATTTAATTCTGACAGTCGATAATTCCACAAATAAAAATTAAGGCGTGGCCCGAAAAAAATACAAGGGTCGAACCGTGGACTGAACGGTCACATGTTTTAAAACCATATTAACCGAATAAATATATTTAAAAAAAAAAAAGTGAAATTACCAAAACAACCTTTACCCACTGACATTTACATTATGCGGTATGTGTTATATTTTACGACTACGTCGAAGATTTGCACAAGAGAGAACGGTTCTATGAAATGTTGTTAAACTTTATTTAGGTTTTCTTTTTCAATATAAGTTCACCGTTATATGCGAGCTCGCTCGATCAGTAGCCGTAATTGGTTATATATAATTTATGTAAAAAAACTCTTGGAGTCCTAAATCAGTTGTTTCTAAATTTGTCTTCAGAATACGCATTTTATTTAGGGTGTATATAAGGTTGACATAAAAACTAACCAACCGCGATAAAATTAAATCTCTTTGTTCATTGAGGTCCATTTAACGTCTCGCATGGCGACATTCGTTGAAACCATCATCGTGACGACACACCTACCTTCTGCTACAGGGTGTCTTATTATAACTAATGGGCCGATTATTGGTTTTAAGTAACCCCAAGTCGCCCACTTAAATAAGACGTCGTCGTCGTCGGTCGATTCGAGTTCAATTACACCACGGCAGCCCACTTGAGTGGTAATTAAGAAACAATCCTTTACCGGACGGATGTACTGTAATAATCTGATTATAATTCGATTATGTTAATTGCAGATATTATTTAAAAAGTGAGAGTTCAATTGTTATCCTTGTGTGTCCCCCCCCCCCTCATCTCACAGAAGAGTTTGCTTCTCTCTCTAATGTTCCTGAAAAACACTACGTCCAGTGGATCCAGACAGTATAGAAAGAAAGAGGGAAAAGTTCATATTTTATTTCAATATACGCATCTCACTCTGACATATCAGAAAACGGGACAATAAAATGATGTTTTTGCTGGGGCACTAGGTAAACTCCTACCCTCCAAAAGATCATCACAGTTATATATGTTTTTATTTACAGAATTTAAGCCTATAGAGCAGAGGCATGAATTATTTCGAAAATTACCTTCTATCCACATGTATACAAATATACAGGGAGTGCCAATACTTATATTATCATCCCTTCTATTCTATTCTTCAAATCTTTGAAGCTTCAAAACCCCATCAGTAACTTACCTTAAAAACACCCCAAAACACGAATATTCCTGCTGGAAAAGATACCCAAAAAAAAAATCCAGCTTTCTCACATAATCCCGTGGAAACGAGAGGAATTCCGACCGAAGAACAACCAACAAAAAGCGAACCGCTCGTACGTACGTACGGTACGTACCGAAACCCAACGAAACTGTTTTCTTATAAAATAAAATCGTGAAATGTTTTGTCTGCACCGCAGTTCCGCTGAAATGTACTTGCGCCATATGGCCGCCGTTCTTCTGTCCCTCTCTTTCATTCGCCCGTTAAAACAGGTTTTCTCTCTCTCTCTCTCTATTCAAGTGTGATGCATGAGCCGGCGGTGGTTGTGGCCGTATAGTACCCGGCAAGGCACCCTCGGATTTATTTTTTCAAGGCACGTCGGTTATTAATACGTGTGTCAACTGTCAGTTGTCAAGTTCGTTTGTAGCGTAGGCGAAATCTTTTTTGACAGGTGACGTTGACAGTTGCTTTAGATTGTCATCAAGCAATGACAAATGATGTTTTATTTAAACGATTTTAAAATGTCAAATATTTGCGACGTTGACAGCTGTTATAATTTCCCCGCCGCACAGAGGTTCCTAAACGGTTTTAATTATTTTCTAATTAATTATTTCACAGACTTTGCAATTTTTTGACAGATGACGTAAATAACGTTGACAGCTGTCTCATATGCTTCGTAGCAAAGAGGTTCCAAAACGTTTTCGGATTCTGTTAGCTTGTCAAACAATGTGACAGGCGACGTCTTAAAACACGGAGGTCCTGAAACAGTAGGTTTTAAAATGTTCCTTTTTATCATTGATTTTAGAAATGTTGTAATTTTTGACAAGTGACATAAATGACAACTGTGACGTTGACAATAGAAGTAATTATTAGGCAACACAGAGGCTCAAAACCGGCTGACAGTAATTATTGTCATCAATTCACTGTAGTACAGAGGTTCTAAAACTTCCTTAAATTTTCCTTTTATTATTATTTATTTTATTGAGTTTGTAACTTTTGACAGGTGGCGTAAGTGACAACTATGACCAAATCTTTTTCTGACTCCATTAGATTGTCAAGCAATGACAGTTAATTTTAAAATGTCAAATATTTGTGACGTTGACAGTTGTAATAATTTCCCCGTGACACAGCAGTTCTCAAACTTCCTCAAATTTTCCTTTTATTATGTATTTTATGGACTTTATAATTTTTGACAGGTAACGTAAATGACAAGTATGACAATGAAGTAATTACTACGCAGTACAGAGGTTCCAAAAAAGATTTGTGAATACGATGTCAAAATGTCAAATAATTGAGTGGTTGACAGCGGCCACAATTTCTGTGCAGCACAGGGGTTCTAAAACTTTAATTTTTTTTTAAATCTCTTTTATAGACTTTGTAATTTTTGACAGGTAAAATAAATGACAATTGTCACGTTTACGTAATTAATACGCAGCACAAAGACTCTGAAACGTTTTACGATTCTGACATGTCTTGTCTATAAAAGCAAAAGGCACGTCGGTTATTAATAGGTGTGTCAACTGTCAGTTGTCAAGTTGGTTATGCAATTTCGTTTGTGACGTAGGCGAAATATTTTTTGACGGGTGACGTTGACAGTTGCTTTAGATTGTCATCAAGCAATGACAAATGATGTTTTATTTAAACGATTTTAAAATGTCAAATATTTGCGACGTTGACAGCTTTTATAATTTCCCCGCCGCACAGAGGTTCTTAAACTGTTTTTCTCTAATTAATTATTTCACAGACTTTGTAATTTTTTGACAGGTGACGTAAATAACGTTGACAGCCGTCTTATATGCTTCGTAGCACAGAGGTTCCAAAACGTTTTCGGATTCTGTTAGCTTGTCAAACAATGACAGGCGACGTCTTAAAACACGGAGGTCCTGAAACAGTAGGTTTTAAAATGTTCCTTTTTATCATTGATTTTAGAAATTTTGTAATTTTTGACAAGTGACATAAATGACAACTGTGACGTTGACAATAGAAGTAATTATTAGGCAGCACAGAGGCTCAAAACCGGCTGACAGTAATTATTGTCATCAATTCACTGTAGCACAGAGGTTCTAAAACTTCCTTAAATTTTCCTTTTATTATTTATTTTATTGAGTTTGTAACTTTTGACAGGTGGCGTAAGTGACAACTATGACCAAATCCTTTTCTGACTCCATTAGATTGTCAAGCAATGACAGCTAATTTTAAAATGTCAAATATTTGTGACGTTGACAGGTGTCTTAATTTTCCCGTGACACAGCAGTTCTCAAACTTCTTTAAACTTTCCTTTTATTATATATTTTATGGACTTTATAATTTTTGACAGGTGACTTAAATGACAAGTATGACATTGAAGTAATTACTACGCAGTACAGAGGTTCCAAAAAAGATTTGTGAATACGATTTCAAAATGTCAAATAATTGAGTCGTTGACAGCGGCCACAATTTCTGTGCAGCACAGGGGTTCTAAAACTTTAATTTTTTTTTTAATCTATTTTATAGATTTTGTAATTTTTGACAGGTAAAATAAATGACAATTGTCACGTTTACGTAATTAATACGCAGCACAAAGACTCTGAAACGTTTTACGATTCTGATATGTCTTGTCTATGAAAGCAAAAGGCACGTCGGTTATTAATAGGTGTGTCAACTGTCAGTTGCCAAGTTGGTTATGCAGTTTCGTTTGTGACGTAGGCGAAATCTTTTTTGACAGGTGACGTTGACAGTTGCTTTAGATTGTCATCATGCAATGACAAATGATGTTTTATTTAAACGATTTTAAAATGTCAAATATATCCGCAGCACAGAGATTCTTAAACTGTTTTAATTTTTTTGTAATTAATTATTTCAAAGACTTTGTAATTTTTTGACAGCTGACGTAAATAACGTTCACAGCCGTCTTATATGCTTCGTAGCAAAGAGGTTCCAAAACGTTTTCGGATTCTGTTAGCTTGTCAAACAATGCGACAGGCGACGTCTTAAAACACGGAGGTCCTGAAACAGTAGGTGTTAAAATGTTCCTTTTTATCGTTGATTTTAGGAATGTTGTAATTTTTGACTAGTGACATAAATGACAACTGTGACGTTGACAATAGAAGTAATTATTAGGCAGCACAGAGGCTCAAAACCGGCTGACAGTAAATATTGTCATCAATTCACTGTAGCACAGAGGTTCTAAAACTTTCTTAAATTTTCCTTTTATTATTATTTATTTTATTGAGTTTGTAACTTTTGACAGGTGGCGTAAGTGACAACTATGACCAAAACCTTTTCTGACTCCATTAGATTGTCAAGCAATGACAGCTAATTTTAAAATGTCAAATATTTGTGACAGTTGTCTTAATTTTCCCGTGACACAGCAGTTCTCAAACTTCTTTAAAGTTTCCTTTTATTATGTATTTTATGGACTTTATAATTTTTGACAGGTGACGTATATGACAAGTATGACATTGAAGTAATTACTACGCAGTAGAGAGGTTCTAAAAAAGATTTGTGAATACGATTTTAAAATGTCAAATATTTGTGACGTTGACAGTTGTAATAATTTCCCCGTGACACAGCAGTTCTCAAACTTCTTTAAACATTCCTTTTATTATGTATTTTATGGACTTTATAATTTTTGACAGGTGACGTAAATGACAAGTATGACATTGAAGTGATTACTATGCAGTACAGAGGTTCCAAAAAAGATTTGTAAATACGGTTTCAAAATGTCAAATAATTGAGTGGTTGACAGCGGATATAATTTCTGTGCAGCACAGGGGTTCTAAAACTTTAATTTTTTTTTAAATCTATTTTATATACTTTGTAATTTTTGACAGGTAAAATAAATGACAATTGTCACGTTTACGTAATTAATACGCAGCACAAAGACTCTGACATGTCTTGTCTATAATTTTTAAATGTCAAATATTTGTGACGTTGACGACTGTCAACATTTATTTATTCATTATTTTAGACTTTGTATTTTTTGACAGATGACGTAAAAGACAACTGTGACGTTGACAGATGATCTATTTATTATGCAGCACAGGGGTTTCAAAACATTTTATGATTCTCTTAAATGGTCAAATTTTAACATACGATTTCAAAATATCGGATATTTGTGACATTGACAATTCACAGTTTTTACGCAGCACAGAAATTCTCAAACTTTTAAATTTTCTATTTATTTATTAGTTTTTTTATAGACGTTGCAATTTTTGACAGGTGACGTAAATGACAAGTATGACATTGAGGTGATTACTATGTAGTACAGAGGTTCCAAAAAAGATTTGTGAATAAGATTTCAAAATGTCAAATAATTGAGTCGTTGACAGCGGTCATTATTTCTCTGCAGCACAGGGGTACTAAAACTTTAATTTTTTTTTAAATCTATTTTATAAACTTTGTAATTTTTGACAGGTAAAATAAATGACAATTGTCACGTTTACGTAATTAATACGCAGCACAAAGACTCCGAAACGTTTTACGATTCTGACATGTCTTGTCTATAATTTTTAAATGTCAAATATTAGTGACGTTGACGGCTGTCAAAATTGTCACCTAGCATAGAGGTTCTAAAACTTCTTTAATTTCCAATTTATTCATTATTTTACATACTTGGTACTTTTTGACAGATGACGTAAAAGACAACTGTGACGTTGACAGATGATCTATTTACTATGCAACACAGGGGTTTCAAAACATTTTATGATTCTCTTAAATTGTCAAATATTAACATACGATTCCAAAATATCCGATATTTGTGACATTGACAATTCACAATTTTTAAATGTCAAATATTTGTGACGTTGACGGCTGTCAAAATTGTCACCTAGCATAGAGGTTCTAAAACTTCTTTAATTTCCAATTTATTCATTATTTTACATACTTTGTACTTTTTGACAGATGACGTAAAAGACAACTGCGACGTTGACAGATGTTCTATTTATTATGCAGCACAGGGGTTTCAAAACATTTTATGATTCTTTTAAATGGTCAAATATTAACATACGATTCCAAAATATCCAATATTTGTGACATTGACAATTCACAGTTTTTACGCAGCACAGAAATTCTCAAACTGTTTTAAATTTTCTATTTATTATTTTTTTTATAGACGTTGCAATTTTTGACAGATGATGTAAATGACAACCGTGACGTGCACAGCTGCCTCATATTTCCCTGTATTATGGAGGCTCTAAAACATTTTTTGAAATCACTTTTTATGACTTTTTAATTTTTGTTAGATGACGTAAATGACGTTGACAGTTGCCTTATGTGCTGTGCAGCACAGAGGTTCCAAGACGTTTTCTGTTCCTTTAAATGTTGAAACAATGACATTAAACAGTTTTTAATCAAATGTTTGTGACGTCGACAGATGTCACAATTTTCCCACAGCACAGAGGTTCTCAAACTTTTTCAAAGGTTATTTCTATTTCACGGAGCTTATAATTTTTGACAGGTGACGTAAATGACAACTATGACATTGAAGTAACTACTGCAACACCGAGATGAACATTTCAAAACATTTTCTGGTTTCTTTAAATTATCAAAAAAATTACAGTTGTTCATACAATTTTAAAATGTCAAATATTTGTGACGTTGACAGCTGTCAAAATTTCCCCCTAGCAAAAAGGTTCTAAAACATTTTTTAATTTTCCTTTTCATTATTTATTTCAGATTTTGTCAATAATGCTTTTGAATGATGACATCATTGACAATGGTCTTTATGCTCCGTAGAACAGAGGTTCCAAAACTTTTTTGTGGTTCCTTCAAATGTCCATTATTTGTGACCTTGACATTTGTCATAAATAATATTGACATTTAAAGAACTGCAAGACAGAGGTTCTAAAACTTTTTTCATTTACCATGAATACATGCAATGAAATGTGAATTAAGTTAAAACGCCTAAACCGTTCCTAATTCGCATTATTTTAAAACGTTTTAAATATGTGGATGATCTCGCTGCTGTAATGCGCATGTCCGTGATAATTAACAACATTAAGGATAATGGTCCATGTATACATAAGAAGATCCAAAGACGCATTAATTTTCAGTGCTGCCAACTAACAAAAATTTGAAAGTCGAGATATTTTGATTTTGTTGTGGTGTGCTTTATAGTGCCTTCGTAAAAATTACATAATTGTATTCTTTTATTAAAGATATTCTTAATTAATCTCTCCACTATCTCACACTCTAATTCAAATTGCGTGAAAAATGTCACGTGTAAACCTAGTCATTATTTATTGTACGGACCATATAATTTTTGACAGATGACTTATATGACAATTGTGACAGTTGCCTTATATGCTTTTCAGCACAGGAGTTCCCAAACATGTTTGATCTGCAAGGAACAATTTATTCAATTAATTATTTTACACACTGATCGGGAAAGTCAATTTTCTCCTCGAATAATATTTGGCCGTTCCGCGCATGCGCGAATATCGTCAATTGTCAAACAATTATTTCAAAATATGAATTTCATATGCCGTTGGTAAATGAGCACTCTGCCTTACCGACCGAAACAAAATGGCGGACGTGAGACGTATCAACGTCACGGAACAATTTTTTAAGCCCAGTGCTGCCACCTACGGCATTAATTTAATAAAAACTATCAGGCAAACGGACGTCTATGATATTTGTAAAAATTCTATGAGATCGTAAAACGGAACGTTTTATTTTACTGACTGACCCGGAGATATTAAAATTTAGATATGATGATATAAATAAATAAAAAAAAGACAATGAACCGCTATTACGACGATGAACGGCCATGCGAAAACCCTGTCAACGGTGCCGGTATTGTCCTAAGCGACAAAGGGTTTCCTGACGTGTCTATTGGGCTTGACGTTGTATATGGGGAAAAACCTGTGAACCATGACGTCACTTAATCAGCATAAAACAATACATGATTATACAGGGTGCACGCATGACTATATAGGTAAGAAAAACCAATTAACGCCACATGCGCCATCTGTTTACGACATTTCTTACCTCTCGTATCTATATGGAAAGTGGTACTTTTTATATTGCGGTAAGAAAACAATAATTGAATTTGAAAATCTTGAATGGAGGGATCGTAGTTGGCGCACGTGCGGGCGTTTTGAAAATCGTGCGGGGCGCGTCTATGATGGCTCGAAGCGCCGTTCAGTGCGTCGCGACGCTTTTCCCCATACGTCACGTTCCCGTGTATCGACGAGGATTTTACCGCGCCTACGTGTTTACTAATAGACTCTTATTTTCATAATTCTGTTCTTGGACCCTGGCCCGTTTTAGGCAACAGGTTTGTTTACTATTTTAGGTGTGCAAAGTGAAATTTTCTTTTTTTTAAGCACATTGTTGAAGTGTTTCTAAGGTGAATTATTAGGGCCAATTGCATTGTTAGTTTCAATTATTGGATTTTTGGATTCTATGTGAAATTCTGAGAAATTTGAGGGGTCACTTGATACAGTTTTGTCAAAAGGTTCTCAAGATATAATCAATTAAAAATTCGCTTTTAGGAATTTTAACTGGTTATATCTCGAAAACTACTGCATCAAAGTATGTCATGTGACCCATCAAATTTCTTAGAATTTTATGTGTAATTTAAAAACGAAATAATAAATAGGGGGTCTCATTAAAAAAAAATGAGGTTGACAAGGCCAACTTCGTTATTTTACATATGACGCCCTATATATTATTACATTTTTAAATTCTACATAAAATTCTAAGAAATTTGATGGGTCACATGACACACTTTTTTCAAACGGTTCTTAAGATATATTCAATTAAAAATCAACTTTTACGATTTTCAAATCGGTATATCTCGAGAACTACTTCACCGAAGTATATCATGTGACCCATCAAATTTCTTAGAATTTTATGTAGAATTGAAAAATGCAATAATATATAGGTGTTCTCATTCAAAAAAATGAGGTTGACAGTGCCAACTTCGTTATTTTACATATGACACCCTATATATTATTACATTTTTAAATTCTACATGAAATTCTAAGAAATTTGATGGGTCACATGATACACTTTTCTTAAACGGTTCTCAAGATATATTCAATCAAAAATTCACTTTTAAGAATTTCAACTGGTTATATCTCGAAAACTACTGCATCAAAGTATATCATGTGACCCATCAAATTTCTTAGAATTTCACATAGAATTTAAAAATGAAATAATAAATCGGGTGCGACATTCAAAAAAATTAGGTTGACAATCCCAACTTCATTATTTTACATATAACACCCGACAAATTATTACATTTTCAGATTCTACATAAAATTCTAAGAAATTTAAATAGCAACATGCCATACTTTCCTCTAATAGACTGCAAGATATGGGCACTTAAGATTGCCTCTTTGGTATCCTTAAGAGGGTCTAAAACATCCATCGTTTAATATACAAAAAAATGGTTTTCATTTATTTTACTAATATTTCAATATCTATCAACCATATAGACTGCCCTGATGTCCTTTAGCAAAAAGTCAAAATGTGGCAAGCGACCCTTCAATTTTTTTAGAATTTCACGAAGAATCCAAAAATGCAATAATATAGAGGAAAATAAGGAAATTAGCATCTATTAACCTAATACTATGACAATAAATTTTCACCCTATATAAGAAAACACTCGTCTGATTTCCTTAGGCTTACAACCAGAGCTGATATGCTTGCGAGAAACAAGAAATGTCTTTTAGGGAAACAAAGAGCTGATCCCTTAATGCTTAGGAGGGATCGCATCCATTTTGCCCGAATTCTCTTTACGACTCCCTAAATGTTCCCGGGAAGGATTTAATAAAAAAAAAGGAAGATTTATTCCCATATAAATAGGCACATATAGGATGTGTATTTGTAATATAGTAAATATTTGTGTGTAAATATTACGTGCCGTCCTTGGGTGCGGGATACAATAGGTCGTCCAGAAAACAAGTTGAGACTATTTTGAAAATATTCCAGGTAGACAAAAATAATACGCCCGTGCTATTTTCAAGAAAATTTATTTTTGTTTATTTATAGATACGGGGGCCACATAATTAACTTGTTAGTGGGCGTGCAAAAAATTTTATAAAAAATGTCATAAATTGTACCGACAGGCCTTGGGGTGAAAATTCCCTCTGTTTGTCCAGAGAATGTTGCAAATTGTTGTCCGCCCACAACCGTAAAAATACCCACTTGGACAGAAAATTTCATTTTCTTTATTTATTTGTCTGGGGCAGTCAAAAGTCCCGCCTCGCCCACTCACGTCGACGACAACATAAAAAAATGCCGCGATTCAACTTTTGCCAAAATCCCTTCAAAGTGGATTAACGGGCCTTTTTAACTGGGAATTTATACACTTCGCGCTCCTTTAATTTAAATCTGCCGCTAAAAAGAAAATTCAAATTTCCCGCCAAGATGTTCGCTGAACGTGACCCATACCCGCAAATGGTAAAATCAGGTGATAAAAGTTAAGAAAAAAAAAGTTTTTGTTTGCCTCAGGTTGGATATAAAGAACTCTGGAAGTGGATGTAAATTTAATAGCTTCCCGGATTTTTCCCCAAATATGGGGTCTAAATTTAGCTCGACACGGTGCAATTTTCGGTAATCGATATCCAGGCAGCCGGAGCCGGAACACAAAATTAAATAGTCCGGACTGCACAATTAATTTAAAACTTTAAATTTGGCACGTTTGGGGTAAATTACCCTCATAGGGCAGTCTCTATTTGTAACACGAATGGAGCCCTTCACCCTCCACTCTCAGTCCTCCATCCATGGCCCTCCGGATTTTTTTATTAACAAAAAAGGGCCATTTCAAGCACCACTTGAGGTATTTTCAGGACTGATTTTTTTTGGTAGATGCTTGCATGAGGTTAGATGTCAAAAAAAATTATAAAAAATGTATATCAGCATGTAGGTTTTAAAAAATGAATACAGAAATGTGAAAACCATTTCTCGCTATATAAAATAGTTTTTGCTCAACGGCCTCTTAAACTTGAAAAAAATGCAATTTTTAACGGCTCGTATCTCGTAAACCGTTGAAGCAATATATAACATGTGACCCCTCAAATTTCTTGGAATTTCATGTAGAATGCAAAAATGGAATAATATATAGGGTGTCATATATGAAATAATGAAGTTGGAATCGTCAGCCTTATTTTTTTTAATGGAACACACTATATATTATTGCATATTTGGATTCTACGTTAAATTCTAAGAAATTTGATGGGTCACATGACATATTTCGGTGAAGTAGTTCTCAAGATATAACCAGTTAAAATTCTTGAAAGTGAACTTTTAATTGGTTATATCTTGAGAACTGTTTGAGTGAAGTATGTCGTGTGACCCATCAAATTTCTTAGAATTTTATGTAGAATCTAGAAGTGTAATAATATTTAGGGTGTCATATATGAAATAATGAAGTTGGCATTGTCAACTTCATTTTTTTAATGGGACATGCTATATATTATTACATCTTTGAATTCTACGTAAAATTCTAAGAAATTAGATAGGTCACTTGATATACTTTGATGAAATAGTTCTCGAGATATAGCCAGTTAAAATTCTTAAAAGTGAACTTTTAATTGATTATATCTTGAGAACTGTTTAAGTGAAGTATGTCGTGTGACCCATCAAATTTCTTAGAGTTTCATGTAGAATGCGAAAATGCAATAATATATAGGGTTTACCAATAAAAAAAAAAGAAATTATTAAATAGTTAATTATTTTATATATGACACCCTATATATTTTTACATATTTAGATTCTAGGTAAAATTCTAAGAAATTTGAGGGGTCACATGCCATATTTTGCTTGAACGGTTTAAGAGATATGAACAGGTAAAAGAAATGATATTTGACAAATGTCATTATTTTGACGCTTTTGTTAGAGCAGTAAAATCATTATAATAAGTTAGTACAAGAAAGTAAAAATCGTTTTCCTCTATCTAACCTAGTTTTTCCTTTACGTCCTCTTAAAGTCAAAAAAGAGACAAATTTTAACTGTCTATATCTTCGAAACCATTCAAGCAAAACATGGCATGTGACCCCTCATATTTCTTAGAATTTGGCATAGAATCCAAAAATGCAAATATATAAGGAGTCAAATTGAAAATAATGAAATTAGCACTCGTCTGATAAAAATTACACTGTTGATAAAAAAAGTCGACTTACTTACTACTTGGGAACACCGCGGAAATACTTTGCCATAACCTAAAAATTTCTGAGCAAATTCAAATGTGAAAACCATTTCTCGCTATATAAAATAGTTTTTGCTCCACAGCCTCTTAAAGTTGAAAAAAATTACGGCTCATATCTCGTAAACCGTTGAAGCAATATATGGCATGTGACCCCTCAAATTTCTTGGAATTTCATGTAGAATGCAAAAATGCAATAATATATAGGGTGTCATATATGAAATAATGAAGTTGGAATTGTCAGCCTTATTTTTTTTAATGGAACACACTATATATTATTGCATATTTGGATTCTATGTTAAATTCTAAGAAATTTGATGGGTCACATGACATATTTCGGTGAAGTAGTTCTCGAGATATAACCAGTTAAAGTTCTTGAAAGTGAACTTTTAATTGATTATATCTTGAGAACTGTTTGAGTGAAGTATGTCGTGTGACCCATCAAATTTCTTAGAATTTTATGTAGATTCTAAAAGTGTAATAATATTTAGGGTGTCATATGTGAAATAACGAATTTAGAACTGGCAACTTAATTTTTTTATATTGAACACGCTATATATTATTACATATTTGGATTCTAGGTAAAATTCTAAGAAATTTGATAGGTCACTTGATATACTTTGGTGAAATAGTTCTCAAGATATAACCAGTTAAAATTCTTGAAAGTGAACTTTTAATTGGTTATATCTTGAGAACTGTTCAAGTGAAGTATGTCGTGTGACCCATCAAATTTCTTAGAATTTTATGTAGATTCTAAAAGTGTAATAATATTTCAGTAAAATATAAAAAAAAATTTTACGAAATTTGATAGGTCACTTGATATACTTTGATGAAATAGTTCTCGAGATATAATCAGTTAAAATTCTTGAAAGTGAACTTTTAATTGCTTATATCTTGAGAACTGTTTAAGTGAAGTATGTCGTGTGACCCATCAAATTTCTTAGAATTTCATGTAGAATGCGAAAATGCAATAATATATAGGGTTTACCAATAAAAAAAAGAAATTATTAAATAAATAGTTCATTATTTTATATATGACCCCCTATATATTTTTACATGCTTAGATTCTACATAAAATTCTAAGAAATCTGAGGGGTCACATGCCATATTTTGCTTGAACGGTTTAAGAGATATGAACAGGTAAAAGAAATTATATTTGACAAATGTCATTATTTTGACGCTTTTGTTACAGCAGTATAATATCAATATAATAAGTTAGTACAAGAAAGTAAAAATCGTTTTCCTCTATCTAACCTAGTTTTTTCTTTACGTCCTCTTAAAGTCAAAAAAGAGACAAATTTTAACTGCCTATATCTTCGAAACCATTCAAGCAAAACATGGCATGTGACCCCTCATATTTCTTAGAATTTGGCATAGAATCCAAAAATGAAAATATATAAGGAGTCCAATAGAAAATAATGATTGACTTACTTACTACTTGGCAACACCGCGGAAATACTTTGCCATAACCTAAAAATTTCTGAGCAAATTCCCTTTATCCCGAAAAATGTTTTATGACTGCATGAAAATTGAAAAGGGCGCATTCATTTTCTCCCAGGAGGGCTCGTTTACCTTTAAAAAGAATATCTCGCGAACCGAGAGACTTATTTAGATGCGCCTCGGGTTTATGAGAAAGATAAATAACGTACATTTGTGCTTGGGATTTTCATGAGAAACATAAATTGCGCGCGATATTCGTTGCATGTAAGGAAAACCAGCAGCAACAACATTATCATTTTGTGAAATCATCAATTTTCATTATTTACATGTCGAAAAAAATGCATAAATAAGTAAGGTTAGGTTACTGTTTTTGTTTACGTCATAGCTATTTATAGCTGTTAATAAAACAAGTAAAAGTGAGGTTAGGAGATATGTCGCCGCTTTTTATGTATAGGGTTTCGCCGTATTATCGTTAAATTGTTAAATTTGTCCCTTTTTTGACTTAAAAAACTTGTAAATTCATGTAAAAAGTCAAATTGTTGTCTTCCTATTTGTTTTGATGGTAAGTAACTTTTGATAATGTTTAAGTTAAAAGGTTTGGAATGATATTATGTAAAATATGTTTTTTTGTATAATAC